>NC_079326.1:24374103-24419103 GCF_029931775.1 Euleptes europaea
GGGTGGTATACTCCCTGTAAGGTTTCCTTCTTAACTCCATAAGTAAGTGTATGAGGGACATTTTTAAATGAAAACTGAAAATTCATGGAGAGGCCGGGAACCTCTCTTGGGGAAGCAGGAGAAGGTGAGGCCATGGCCCTGACTAGCCATAACACTGATGTGTGCCAGAAGTGGGGCTGTAGCCTTTCTACTCCTTTTTTTTAAAATGTGAGACAGGCACTTCTGTGTTGTTTAGGGGGAAGTACAATGCCTTAAAGACTTAGATAGATTGTTCCACAGAGGGTCTTCTCCATGCGCTCCCACCTTTTTGGACTAAGATGGTAGCTCACCTCACCTAGGTCATTCTCTGTTGTAGGGTCTTGATTGTGGAACAGCCATTTCCCTGGTGCTCAGTCTGTTAAGTTTTTGTACTGGGTAAAGACATTTCTCTGTCCCCTACTCCACCTAGATTGGACCTTCCATGTGGGCAAATTGGACTTTTCATATGGGCCTTTTAATATCTCACCCTGCTGCTTTAAGCCTTTTAACTGTTTTATACTGCTGTTTCATTGCTTTTGTACTTTGCATTACAATAGCAATGGATCCAACCATCCTCCAAGAAGCCCTCCTCTTGACTAGGGAGCCTTCCTCCAACTTATATGGCTCTTCTTCCAATGGAAGAGCCTCTTAACTTGGAGGAAGGCTTCAAACTGGAGCCAATAGGAAAGGTGGGGTATAAACATATAATTAAATAAACAAACTTTGCTCGGTGGAGGGATAGGATAGGGGGGTCCACCCTGGTAGTTCCACTGCCTGCCTGGTTTAATGCTAGTGAGAAGGAGAGTTGGTTTTTATATGCCGACTTTCTCTACCACTTAAGGAAGGATCAAACCGGCTTACAATCACCTCCCCCTCCCCACAAACGGATATCCTGTGGGGTAGGTGGGGCTGGGAGAGCTGTGACTAGCCCAAGGTCACCCAGCTGGCTTCATGTGTAGGAGTGGGGAAACAAACCCGGTTCTTCAGATTAGAGTCCAACCTGACTTGGAGGTGATGAGCGCGCCAAACCACCACGCTTAACCACTCCACCACGCTGGCTCTCTGTTGTTTTGGTTTTGGAGCCAACCAGTGCCAATTGAGTGGCAATTGCAAAATGAACCTTCCTGTTTCCCAAGTCTCCACTGCAGCCTGCTGTGTCCCCCCAGTCATGATCCTGGTGTAAGGACTCAGTTCAACGTTAGTAAGACCCCTGCCATCCAGATGAACAGCGCTGGGGGTGGGGGCAAGGCAGGGGTTCCTCCTCCCCCAGCAGGGGTATGGCAATCCCTAGCTTTCCAACAGTTTGACACTGGTAAGTTTCCCCCACCCTCCCTCTCCCGCCGGTTGCCAGGGGGTACCTCGCAAGCTTATGGAGAGCCCTGCTGGGGCTTACTATTTTTGTTTTTGCATATACAGAGGTTCATGAGGGTTCCTTTGTTCGTTTGGAGAACTGACCTCTGTGTTCTGGAGATCCCCTGTAATTCAGGGAGAACTTCAGCCCCCAACTGAAGGTTGGCAACCTAGAAGCAATAAGCTTCTAGGGAATTAAAAAAAAATCTTTTAGAATATCATAATGGAACAGAAGAAGGAGGAAAGGAGACTAATCTGAATGTAGATACTGAAGCTAGAATTTAAAAGGGGGAGACTGGCTTGTGGTGGCAGGATTTCTTAACCCTTTCCTGGAGCAAACACCCTCAACCTTATTGTATGGTGGCTCCCGAGACTGCAGATAAATAAGAGTTTCTTTGATTTTTAAAGCTGTCACTTTTTTACATACTCTAGATTTACTTATTTTTTTATGGCCTCAGAAGAGTAAACCAAAAGTAATGCAGAGTATCAGTGGAAAACTGGCAGTGTTGGAGAGCAGCTGATGCCTGCAATAAAGTTTGATAAATGCCCTATTTATAAACAATTCTACAGACTCTCTCGCATATATTCCATGTTTCTTTTCTGTCCTTTACTGAATTAAGGGCATCTGACTGTAAACAAAGATATGGTTGCTTAATGAGTCATTTTTGCCACTTCTCTGTTTCATTGTTCAGCTCATGGTTTTAGGGGGTCTCTCCATGCCTCACATCAAAAAAATTATTACACTATAACAGTGCCAGATCTTAAGGAGTTTCTAAATATTGCTTCAGATAAACTCTTGAAAGCCCCAGTGAGTTCTAAAGATCTAGAAATCAAAGGAGAACTAAATCCACATGAATTTTTATGAATGATTCTTATTACTTTCTAAATCAATATTATACAGACAATGTTATTGGTTGGGGTTAGGGGGGAATTTTTGAATATTTCTTGGGCCATTGATGATTATATACCTGGTTTGTAAAATAAACAGGAAATCATAATTCTTTCTTTGTAGTCTCATAACATTGGTTCCATCTAACAGAATGCATACAGTGCACCCCTAGCTCTGTATGTACCTTGGGGTGGGGGGAAAGCTTGCCATTCAGCAGTTTGGCAGGAAAGGGGCACCTGGAGGTATAGAATACAGCCCTTCACAGGTCCTCCCAAACAGCTGATCAGTGGGATTTCTGTTTTGTGCTAACATGTTCAGATCACAGAGCGGAATATAGCGCACAGAACCAATTTGCCCTTATAGTTCCTCGTCTAGTTAGGGATACCACAACTGTCTCCAAGATCACACAGAAACTTACATATAGAATTTTCTATTTTTTGCTCAACATGGGCAACATCTTAGAAGATTTTGTTAGTAGTCATTGTTGGAGAAAGTGCTCAGTCTAGTTTTATATACCCACCAAACCATCCACCCCGTAGTGGGTGCCCCGTTTATGGAAAGCAAAAAGCAAAACAATTAAGTGAAACCATTCATCATGTTAGAATGATGGAAACAAGTTATTACAATTTTAGGAACAAGAAAAAGGCACCACAAATGTTTAACAAAACTGGAAGTGCTACATGCTCATAGCCAGAAGTGTTCTGGTAAGGGGGCAAGAGTATATGGAGGGGAGGGCAGTGTTGCCAAGTCCCCATGATCCTAAACCCTCATTGAGAGGGGTTTGATGATGCCAAAGGTGGGGGTCCAGCAGGGTTGCCAAATTTCTGTCTCCTCCGGCAGGAGTTTTTGGGGTAGGGCTGGGGCGACAATCCTCCATGCGACGTGATTACATCACTTCCGAGTTTATCCCGAAAGTGCTGCATCACGATGGGATGCTTTAGCATTTAACCCCCCAAAATGTAGTGATGAAGCACTTCTGGGGATAAACCCAAAAGCAATGTAATTGTGTTGCGCACAGCCGAGCATGAGTGCAATCCCCGTTCCATGCCAGCCGATGGAATTGCAGGCAATTGCCTACCAAGCCAAGCAACCTTGGTCCAGTAATATCATGGGATGGAGCCTGATGATGTCATACTGAACAGCTGCATTAATAGTAGTACTTCCACACATCACTAGGTATGTGCCACATCGTATCAGCGTATAGTCAAAGCTATGTGGCTTTGAAGAAGTGGGATATTTACCATACAAAAAATTTAAAATAAGATGAAAATTAGCTAGGTGCTAAATGTAAAATATATCTGAACATTTAATTTCAATTATTACCCTGTCTTCAATTTACATGTGCAGTAGTTATTGCAAGCAGATGTGCATAGAAATCTTAGAAGAAGCCATATATCTGCAGTATGGCAAACTACCACCTATTCAGGGAAAAGTGATTTGCTTATGATCATACTGGGAAACCACTGTTGATTTAATTAGTGTACCTACATTCTTCTCTCAAGAGATCTTGTAGGGCATAAGGCTGTGGAACAGTATTCAAAACTATGTTGGGAAAGCTTTAAGTGGATGGTGGGCAGGAGGTGAGATAACAAACAATCAGTGTCTTAATTACTTTTTAGAAATTAATTGGGAGTAAGTAATTGAGAGATTCCTAAATTACACCTGCATGCAAATCACTTCCTCCTTGAAATGATCCCGCAATACCAAGTAGAGGGGAAAGCGCATGTGCAGAGTATTTGCAATCTCAGCATTCAGCTAATTGGTTATAATTGACACAAATTTCTTTAGATCAACTCAAAGACCTCATTTTTCTGTTGAGAGAGGTGACAGGGATTAAGACTGCCAGGATATTATGTCCCCACAGCCCTCTGTCCTTCAGCAGTGAATACTACTTCTTCAGGAATCATGAGAGATTCTGGAGTTTAGCCCACCTGATTATTACACCTCCTTTAGCCTTAATACCAGATTTAGGAGGAGTGCTACTCCCATTTCTGGTAGTACATGACTGAGGTGTCGCTAGAAATGTCAACAACAATGAGATGACAGTATGGACGTTTCCAAGGACTGACTACTTGGGGCGTTGGGATAGGAATGGTTTCTGAGGTACAGCAATAAGCGCAAACCATGATAAATAGGGTTGCCAGCTCCCAGTTGGGAACTACCTGGAGATTTTGGGGGTGGAGCCTGAGGAGGATGGGGTTTGGAGAGGGGAGGGCCTTCAATGCCATAGAGTCCAATTGCCAAAGCGGCCATTTTCTCCAGGGGAAACTGATCTCTGTCGGCTGGAGATCAGTTGTGATAGCGGGAGATCTCCAGCCACTCCCTGGAGGTTGGCAACCTTAATGATAAACTGGTTGAACTGCGGTGAACGCTGACAAATATTAGATCACGTAAGCCATAGAATGCCTTCCAGTCCTATGGTATTCTAGTGTTTTAAATGTATTGGAAATATTATAGTATGCTTTCTTAAGTTGCCTCCTCTCTATATGAACTCCTCAAAATGGATGCGTTCAATACAAATATAACTTCTGAGTGTCGATGGAGGTGACTAAAGTGAAGGTTTTGCAGGTGGATAATCCTGAAGCAGAATCAGGCCACACGCAGCCACAAAAGAGCCTAATCAAAAGCCGGGAGAGCCACCATTAGATTTCCCGAGCATCTTTTACAGGAAAATTACTGCCTAGCTGGGGCCTGATTAGGATGAGAGCCAACTGGAGAGAGGGTTTAACCCTTTCACCCTTGCACAGTTTTTCAAATCAAAGCCAGGCTCCACATGTTGTTATAGCCCTTTACAAAAACGAGACAAGCAAAAGGCGGGCACGGTTTCCCTTAAAACAGCTAACACTATGGTTAGGGTTGCCAACCTCCAGGTGGTGGCTGGAGATCTCCCGCTATTACAACTGATCTCCAGATGATAGAGATCAGTTCCCCTGGAGAAAATGGCTGCTTTGGCAATTGGACTCTATGACATTGACGTCCCTCCCCTCCCCAAACCCCACCCTCCTCAGACTCTGCCCCAAAAACCTCCCGCCAGTGGCAAAGAGGGACCTGGCAACCCTAACTATGGTGGGTGGGTTCGGGGAGAGGAACTGTTTGATTAGTTAAATTATGTGGGAGTGGAAAGATTTATCCCTCTCCTTTTCCCATGCAGCCCTGATACAAATTGGGGGCCCTGCATAACTTTTACTTTAAAAGGTTGGCGGAGATTTTTGATATCTGTCACGTCTTGTTTGACTTTAAACCACAAGGGCCAGAAGGTCTATCATTTCAAGAACTCATCGTCAGGAAGAAGAAGGAAAAAAAACTCCAACTAAATTTAATGAGAGAACGATTTGGTTTCTTACATCAAGTATTGCAATATGCTACAGCATCCACTAGTCTACATGCACAGAATTGCTTCTCAACAGAAATTTTAAGCAAGCTGCTGATGAGTCCTCAGCCCCTCACTGAATGGTGAAGTTCTCCTCAGCCGCACAATACTCTGTTTCCTTTCATACTCTTTCCTTTGGTATTCCAAGTTTCAATCCCAAGGCCTGAAACCTGACACCCATACCAGGCCTAAACACATCTGGTTGACTTGAGGCCACAAATAGCCCTGGAATGCCTTTGACACCTTCCATAACTGCCATACTTAGAAGCTTCATTCCAAAAGAGAGCTGATAAAAAAAACTGTCAGCATGATGGCACAGGACACGATTCAGCAATGAATGATGCAACAGCAAGCAAGGTATACAGATGCAGCACGCTCTGCATGATCACGAATTCCTAAATGTACTCCCTTAGATAATTACCTTTACAAAGAAAGAGAAAAATGCATTGGGAAGTATCACACAAACCTCTTCTTCACTTTGACTTCTCTCAACCAGACCACCTTTTCCTGAGCTTTGTCTTAAATGTTTTCCCCACAATGCCCACTTCTCCACCTGCTCTCCACAGTGCCCAACCACCGCTTCTTCCTCCTCTTGCCCAGTCTATGCTCTGCAGAGTTACCATGCTGAGGTCCCTTATGGATTTCCCTGCTGCTTTCTTCTCCTCCCTACTGTGTTCCCTTGGGTTTTCTTAGGGCCCAAGAATCAACCCTTGATCATCTCCGTGATCATCTCAAGCCCTTGCAGCTATTTGTACTTACAGGTGGGGGGATTGTATCCACCCTTCAATATCTCACATGCTGGATCTCGTATCTACATATTTGCACAAGCAAAATCAGCACACTCTGTACAGGAACTGTGTGGCATAGAGACTGAGTGATTCGTCCCTACATGTGTTGGTGCAACAGGTAGGGCATTCCGTATGCTAAGGAAGTGGGGCTGTCAAGCACCATCACAAGTATCCCTCAAGAGTACAAAAGATGTTCTGCACAGAGCTTCAGTCTGCAGTAGCTGTGGCACAACTTCCAGCTATGTCATCTTCTATGTCTTCCAGCTATGTCAACGTCTGCGCTACTTCCAGCTATGTCATCTGATCAGAAGGCAGTTATGACAACCACTGGCTCCCAACTGGAGTGGTCAAGATTTGGTAAGCCACCACAGGTGACGATAACCATGAGTTAGAAGCGGCTTTGCAAAGAAACCCCCTGGGCTCAATTCAGTGCGGGACAGCAGTTGCACACGAAAGCTTCACTACAGTGCAATGCCAAGTTTGTTTCCGAAAGGTCTGTTTTTGGAAGTGCTTTGAAAGGCAAGCTCATAAGGGTCTTAAGCCACAGTCTGGCTACCCCAAAGACACAACTTTAACAGTGAAGAAACTATATGCTTTTGCTTGCATAGTTCAGCTGTGAAATTATACAAATACGCATAGCAGTGATCAATCATACATTCTTAACAGCATTGTTGAGTGCCCTGGGCCAGATTTGAGTAAAAGAGGAAATCTAAACGTAGAATGAGGACGTCTACATGAAGAGAGCGAGATGTTAGCAAAACTGGAACATACCAATTATCTGTAATAATATTAATAACACTAATAATAAAATGGCAAATAATCTATCAAGTGTTCAAACCCATTCACATACATTATTTCACAAGTTCTTTACAAAAGCCTTGAAAGGTAGACAGGTGTTATTATGCCTACATTGCAGAGACCGGGTTGGTACAGGTGGACCTAGTCTACTGTGGTTGGCGCTTGAATGAGGGCCAAGCTTGACAAGATGCTCAGCTATCTATGAAGGGACAGCTAGTGTGAGATAGTGATTAGAGTGTCAGACTAGGATCTGGGAGGACCCAGGTTCAAATACCTACTCTGCCATGAAAGCAGCAGGGCGCCCTTGAGCCAGTCACACACTCTCCACCCAAACTACTTCACAGGGTTGCTGTGAAGATAAAATGGAGAAGAGAGAACAATGTGCTCTGCCCTGAGCTCCTTGAGCTAGCTAAACAGATATGGCCAGTATTTTTAAAGGTCAATTGCAGCCCCATAGTTCCCAATTTGGGTGTGATGGGGGGAGAGGACATTTACCCTTCTCCACTACGTGGTTTTGTGGATTGAAACTGACTCTAACACCACCATCCCACACAGGAAAAAGAATATGCAAAAAGGCACACACACACTTCTGGGGTTCAGCACCTTCTTCACATGCATCACGACCCCATTCCAAATCAAGCCCCCCCCCCCCCACATATTCAATTTAGCTTTTAAGAATGCAGGGCAGATCCATTCATTGATCTCTCAGCATCTCATCTTGTTTGGCCTTTAGCCACTGAACTAAGCTCAGTATCCCAGTGCTATCACACGATGTGTACTCTGATCTATCTTCAAGTGGCATGATGCAGTTTCTAGAAGTTATTCATCTCAAACATTTAGGCAAGGATTTCATCAACAATGCAGTTAGGATGATTGTCTGAAAGCCACTCACACAATCAAGGAGTTCAAGTGAAGCAGACAATTCCAGCTCTCCATTCCATATGAATTGCATACAGACTGCATGTCCAAATATGAGAAGCACAATAATGCATGGTTTTCTTTTCTTTCTTTTTTTCTTTTATTGAAATGACAATTGGGATGACAATTCCTCGGCATGTGAAATGAAAAATGGTTTTTACGCCTATACATAGAAGGAAAAGCCGGTCATGTTAACTGACCTTAGGTAGAACCTTAAGATGAAGGAGGAGGAAAGAAAGAACAGGATATTTTAAAAATTTGACAGACTTTTTTAAAAAAATAAAACACAGGAAATCCCTCTTTATTTTTTTGAAAACATATTGGCAGTGAATGGGGATGACTAGATGCTAAGAAACAAGATCTGAAAAG
Source organism: Euleptes europaea (assembly GCF_029931775.1). Lineage (NCBI taxonomy): Eukaryota > Metazoa > Chordata > Lepidosauria > Squamata > Sphaerodactylidae > Euleptes > Euleptes europaea. Next base: position 24,382,604 of record NC_079326.1, read on the forward strand.
AGAGCCAAAAAATAATGGACAGGAGAACAGACAAGAAGTAGAAGGAAATACCCCACTGTAACTGAGAGTTGAATTTTGTGGAATGTTTTCATGTGTGTCTCAGACTAACTACATGATTATAGCCCCAGATCCTGGAAGGGACATGGTATCATACAAAGCATTCTACAGAAATGCCTGCCCTGCCTTCTTTTGAAAACAGTGCAATCCTAAGCAGAGAAACACCCTTCTAAGTTTCCTGATGTCAATGAGCTTAAAGAACATAACTGTGCTTAGGATCATACTGGAAGCAATCGGTTCCAGACTTACCCGGAGCCAACTTTGGTGTCTGGGGCGGGGGCTGAGAGCGGCTGAGCAGCCTCACTCTCCCGATCTCTGCTCCTGGGTCTCGCCTGATTGGGGGCCGGGAGGCTGTTGCTGGGCAGGTGGGGGGAGGCTTCGCCTGGCTCCCTTCCCCACTGCTCCGCATATGCCCTGACGGCCCCGCCTATCACCTCAGTCTTTCTCTGGTTTTGGCCCATCCTCCCTCCCTCCCTAAGGGCTATAGGTGTTGATGTTATGCTATACTTGTCACAACTAAGGCGGTTTACGCATGGGGCTGGATGGGTTTTGATGGGGGGAAGCGGCCTGTGTGCCCCTTCCTCCAACTGGGGGACCCCAATAAGGGGTTTTGGGGGAGGCCAAGGGTGTTGAGTTGCCGCATGGGGGCGGCAGGTTTGGCCTCTATCTGAGTGACGGGGGAACACCAAGTGGCGCAAGCCCCGGTGTATCCCACATACCGTCATCCTCTACTACTCCCAGCGGGACCGCTGGGAGTTCAGGCCTGCATCAGTTCGCAGCGGGCCGGCTGATGCCCCCATCCAGCCTTCGCATGCTTCGCCAATGCGTCAATAACACTGTTGCCATTAATTTTAGTTGTGGCCATGTTTTTTCAATATGAAAAATGTTTTCCAATAAAAAAATAATGTTCTTTGTTAATAAAATTGTTATACATTTTGAAGAGTTGAGTAGTAGCTTACTTATATTAATCCTCAGCCCAATAGCCCTCGGACAGCAAGATCCCACTATCTTCTTAGACTCTACTGCTGAAATGCTAAACACAGGTAAATTGCTATATTGCAGGCTTTTAAAAAAACCTTATAGATTTAAGTCATTCACTTTAAAATAAGATAAACTAGTCCTTAAAACTTTCATAAGGCTTTGGCTGTGGGGGGTTGGGGTTAGCAGATACATTGTTTCTGAATATAGATCAATATTTTGGGAAAGAATGTGATTGGTTTGTCAATGTTTCCATTAATCGTTCAACCTTCTAGAAGCTTTTGTCTATCTGTCACCTTTAAATTGTGCCAACCTTATACATTAATTTAGCACTGTGTTTTTTTCAGGAAGCCTTTGAACAATAGCTAATCCAACTTTGATCCTATCAACTAACTGGGGTTAAATTAGGGTGTGAAATTATTCATGAGTAATGTAGCACAACTTAAATTATAATAGAAATATACTTTATATGGCTTTCCTCTGAAAGTATTTTGCAACATAGCATATATTATAGTATGGCAAAGCTTAAACTTCTCCAGGTGCTATTTTCTCCCAGCGGATTTAGTGTTGGCTCCAGTTATCAAATCTGTCCTTTCTCCTTTCCTATTCCCTTATTAAATGGATTAATTCACCGATCAAAGGGTACTGCATTCTTTTCTATGGTATCATGTTAGTAAAAGTACGCAGCGTATCAAAATATAAATAAAATTATTATCATGCATTTGAAAGCTTCTTACACAAATATTTGCCTGTCTGTGTGCATGAGTGTTTGCACTGTGCTTTTATTCCACATCCTGGCTCCCTTAGGATTTGCTGTGAGAAATAATGATATCTAATCATTTTAAAAAGCAATTCCCCAGAGGCCTAAAATTTCATTGCCACAAGCAAAAATGTATAAAAGCCCAAAGATATGGAATTCTTTGGTTTATACATATGTATACCGTGTATGTTTTAAGAAACTATACATTTCCTCATTTCAATTATATCACAATAAGCACTTTTGGGGAATGGGGGTGGGTGGGTAGGCATGGGAAGAAATTCCACACTTGGAAGATATATAAGCAATCATCTTTGGCAGCAGTTTGGTTTTCTAAAGGAACTGATTGAAGCTACTTAGGGGTTTGGATGTTAGAAGGAGTCCCGGTGGAGATGGATTAATGGGCAGAGTGTAGTGAGGCGGTCAAAGGTGCGTTATAAATGCAATTTGGCGTAATTGCAAATACCACACTAGCTCTGTTGTTACAAAGAAGAAAGAATTCCATTTCTAGTGCAAATTTCACAAGCTCGGAATTTACTCCACGGCACTGTATATTATTTAAGTATTTTAAAAAAAGTAATCCTTGTATCTGAGCGGAGTGACAGAAAATTATCTATGAACAGCATGTAAATTTTTTATGAATCAAGCTCTAACTTAAGAAAAACTCACAAGCTGGGAATTCAGAACAGAAGTGAAAGAAAGCTATTTGCTACTAATGCTCAAGAACAATATTTAGCTTACTCAATCAATCTGGAAATAAAAGTGGTGCCTACATCAGCATGAAAGGTACAAAAATGTTTTAAAAGAATTTAATAAAGCATACATTGGGAAAGAAAAGAATAATTAAAAGGACTGCACAGCTATAAGGCCCCTTTTCCAGCCTGCAGAAGAAATAAAATGAAGTGTATCATTATGCAAGGTAACAAGGCCCCAGGCCTCCCAGAAATGACTGTGTGAGTCATTTGTCCAGGGCAATGAAACCATAGATCTTATACTGTCAACATGGTAAAAGTCTGAGCCAGCAAAAAAAAAATTGTTGTGAAAAACTAAAAATCAAAAAAGACAATGCCAGAAGACTAGAAGCCTGTAGATAAGAATCTCCTGCAATCTTCTCCCCCACAGAAAACACAAAGGAACACCTATCATGGAAGAGGAACCACCGATCAGCTGGCAAAAGTTTTTCTCATTCCCATTTAAAGCTACCATCAGATCATAAGCAGGAAAAGCATGCCTGCGACATACTCTTCCCCTGTGCCTTCTTCCTCCACCCCCTTAAACAGACATCTATTATGCTATTACATGGGATTTCCCTCATTCTGTCCTTATATCAACCCCATGAGGTAAATTTGGTTCAGAGAGAGTGACTAGCCTCAGCTGAGCTTCATGGCTGAGCTGTGGCTGGAATCCAGATCTCTCTGGTTAAATTCCAGGACTCTATCAATTACACCACACTAGCTCATGTGAGGCAGATGATTCAATTCAGGCCTCTAAATAGCCATTGTCCTGGGTGCTTACAGCAGCTAGGAATCACTTCAGGTGAACAGATAGGGAAGCTTTCTGTAAACTGAGTTGGTTTAAAAACCAACAACAAAAGAGGTTATTGGTATGCTACAAATGACTAACATCATGTATGTGTGGACAGGTGAGTTAATAAAATAGTTTATAGGCTAGCAACTTTTATGGACTTATTTGCAAGACTGTTTTAACACCAGGCACCTCTGAACCAGAAGCAATTATTCTTGATCCCATGCAGGAGTCATGTGGGCTCTGATCAGTGAAGGACTTCAAGTGGGGTTGCCAACTGCCAGGTAACAGCAGAAGATCTCCTGCTAATTCAACTGATCTCCAGCCGATAAAGATCAGTTCACCATGGAGAAAATGGCCACTTTGGCCATTGTACTCTATGGCATTGAAGTCCCTCCCCTCCCAAACCCTGCCCTTTTCTGGCTCTGCCCCAAAAATCTCCCGCCAATAGCAAAGAGGGACCTGGCAACTCTAACTTCAAGTGTTTGCCTGGGTCTCTTGGCCACTAACAACAGATAATCATTTGAAGGGAAATCTTTGGCCCTCACATAAATCAGAACAATAGTCTGCCTATTCTGACTTCTGATATCCCCTTTGCAATTGGTATCTGTAAAGAACCTGCAGTCTATCATGAATCTCCACATTGGCTCATGCAGTCTCACACTACTGTCAGGTGACTATTTATAAGCAGAGTGCTTGTTGGGGGAGGGGGAGTTTTTGGAAACTATGGTGTAGCTCATAAGCCTTACCGTACCTGTTCTATGGCAAATATCCTGTGAGTCACAAACTCATTATGATATTAATGATAATGAAAAGGTGAATGTTGCCTGGTGGCAAGACGGTAGAGCTGGAAAAGGGTTCCTCAAGAACAAGAAGCAGGAAATACCTATGGAACTGGTTAACTGGGGGTTGGCAACAGGAACCCCCCACACCCCCAGGCAGCATTGGGCCTGATTCAGGCTTCCTAGATCAAAAGACTGGCAAAGCACTAGGTAGTCACAAGATGGTCAAATTAAAGCAGCTTAACTAGCAAGGTTTACAATTAGGACTGAGGCTTAAGTTGTCCAAGAGGGAAGCAAACCTGGCTGTTCTGACTGCTGTTTCTGGAGACTCATCCTGCAAAGACTTAGTTTGGCCATGATCCTGTCAGAGCTATCTACCGAGAAGCAGCAATCTGGTTCTGTGGCAGGTCTTCATTGGGAGCAGTACCTCCTGCTCTCCTTCAGATGAGGATCCTTTTCCAGGGTCCAGCCTTTCAGGGGTCCTGACAAATGGCTTCATTTTTTTCATGAGCTGAATCAACCCCTACAAACAGGGCCTGTGTTAGCTGGGCAGGTTGAAGGGGTCAGCTCAAGGGTCTAACTGATGAACCTCACAAGAGTCACAACTATCTGGACACAGCTAAGTAGAGCAAATTTCAAACCATATAGTGAATTTAAAAACTACAAACATATGTAATAAGCGCCTCTATCAGGCTCTGCTGCATCGTCTCAAAGACGTAATACAAATTACTATGGATAGCAGCATCAAGATAATTCTATAATAATTAGCCTGCAAAGAGGAAGAAAAGTATGGACTACATCTTCAAAGTGGTCAAAAATTTTGGCTTATAAAGAAATGTCCTTTATTTGTGTTATTCTAGAAATTCCAGGATAAGCACTAACTGTCCTAAAAAAAAGAGAGAGATGAGGCAAGGATAATGATTCAGACACTGAAAGCAAAGGTTAATTGCAGTTCAGAGAGTCTTGCCCCGAACACAGATTGAAATTTCTCATATATATTAATAGATGAGACAGCCATTCCATCACTTTGACTTTTTCCATAACTTTATCAGTTTAATTTGCAATTCACTTAACATTTACAAAAGAGGCCAAAAGAAGAAGAAGAAGGCGTCCGCAAGTGGCCTTTAAATTTTCTTGTAGTAAACTTTGGCTTGGTAACTATGCAAGGTAGTTAATGAAATATCAAGGCCTTGTTTGTAAAGTCTTCTTTTTAATGCAAGTCTTCAGTCGAACAGAACTTACTACCCGCGTGCTGCTGCTTGCTGCCTTCATAACAGCAGTTTCCACCAGATTGGTGTAATCTGATTGCGTGGACCTCGACTACCTTTATGAATTTATGAAAACTGCAAAAGGATGTCTTTATTAAATAATTTCCTGAAGTTCACAAAAGAAATCTTTGACAGAGATTAAATCCAAATTCAGATCTCCTTTCTCCAGCTTCATTGGTTTTATCATGGGATCTATTCCTTTTTTCTCAAAAACCTCTGTTTGGTCTAAATCATGAAGCATAATCTTGTAGTAAGGATTGACAGAATAAAAGACAGGTGCCAATAGCAAGAAGCATTATATTTTCTGCATCCAAAGCATTCCTTGCTAGCCAAACTTAGTAAGAATATTGTTTTGTTTGGTGCAGATTTTGTTTGTTTTTGCAAATCAAGGCAATGGCATGCATTTTATCTTGTTGCATTTTCAGCCTTTTAACAATACGTCTGTGGAACTTATGGATCACCAATTTTACGGGATTCAACCATATGCCTCGATCCTGATATATATGAAGGCCAGCTCTAACATAAGAGGTTTATGGTAGTGGTGTAGTAAACCATAATATTTGCAGATGGCTGTAATAAAATCATTCAGGAGAGGCAAGGTGTGGGGATATAAAGCCTACAAAGCATTCCACCCCACTAACAAATAACTGTTTCCAAGTAATGCAATGCAAAGTAATTTACACCAATGGAGCAAAAAAATCTTGTCCAAAGTTCTGGTATTAATTTTCTTCTCTGATGTAGTCTTTTAACCTCTTCTTTATTTTCCAAATAGGATTTAGATTAAAGAGGCTTGGGAAAGACACTCGTACAATGGTGACATTAAGGAAGAACTCGTTTTGTCCCTCAGTTGCTAAAAATTCAGAAAACAACTGATTTTTTTTTAAAAAAAAGTATAATAGGATTTTATTAACCAAAGTCAATTAGCAGCACTTTTTGATATACTAAGTTTTGGTCATCTTTTCCTGATCTTGCTTGGTTTCACTGATGATTCTGAAGTAGATCATTACTGGCATTCTTGAAAGTTAGGTCATAATAACAAAGATAGTACAGATCCACACATTATGTTGAATACACCAGTGTTTTCCACAGCAAGTATACAGGATGAATAATAGTCACATATCAATGGCTCTTAAGTGCACAGACATGCATGCTTAAAATTAAACATTTGTGCCTACCATTCCCACTTTCCGAGTTAGAATCTATGCCTTGTTCCACTCATGCAAGCATTCTGCTTGTGCAAGATTTCTGCAAATTTCCTTTGCCCATTAACCCATGCAGGCTCCCCAAGCAGTTCCCAATGGTCCACTGACTGCCAGAAGCAGGATTTCAGTGACCGTGGCAGACTGCAGAAGGAAGAGGAGCTGGGAACGTTCCATTCCATGATCACTATTGCACTCCAAGGGGGTAGTATGGTTTACTACACTCTCCGTGTTTGCTGAAACACTGATTTAACTCAGATGTACCAACATAAACATGATTGCCTCTAAGTGTAGAGCTACTCCTCAGTGCAGTGTTTCCCCATTACTGGATATTAAAACACAACGAAGGACAGTTGAACAGACCATCAACAAATAGAATGTGTGTCCCTGAATGTATATGTTTGCAACAAGCTGCCAATCAGCTGCCTTTCAAGCACTCTTGCCACCGCTGGTAGGACTCTGTACCAAATTGTACCTTTGCACCTTCCCCTGACCAGCACGGCTGTTGGGGTTTCCAGTGGCAGGAACCATAGTTCTCCTGTATGATGGCAATATTGTGAGGAATAGTCCTTAAGCAGTGCAGACACAAGCTGCCACGCTGGTTGCTCACTATCACTGTTTGATATGGGTTGGCTTGTTTGGGTGTAAGGGATGGACTAGATAACTTTCAGGTGTTCCCCAGACATACAGTTCTAGAATTCTGACACAACTCCCTGTACTGACCGTGGGAAACAGGTAAATCCCAAGCTCAAAGAACTGCACAAATTGAGGTCCCCATTTGTTTGGCTGGACCAGCACCATTGTGTGTTTTAAGGTTTACATTGGCTTAGTTAGAGGTGGGCAGGCCAAGGAAGGTGTCCTTTGATTCTTTGCGATCAGAGTAGACATAAAAATAGTGATTTGCTAGATCATCTGTAGCTAGGAAGAATTGCTTCCATATGGAAAAGTTGTTTGTCAGTGTTGTATATTATATATTTTCAAAAATAATTTTTAAATTTTAAAAAATCCCTCCATATGACTAAGCAAAGATTTCTTTGTGACTTGCAAAAGACAGGGTGGGGGTTCCTTATTTTGGCCATCAATGCTACCCATTTGATTAACATAGGGAGGGGGGGTGGCTCAATGGTAGAGCCTCTGCTTGGCATGCAGAAGGTCCCAGATTCAAGGTCCCGGCATCTTCAGTTAAAGGGACTAGGCAAGCAGGTGATGTGAAAGACCTCTGCCTGAGACCCTGGAGAGCCGCTGCCGGTCTGAGTAGACAATATTGACTTTGATGGACCAAGGGTCTGATTCAGTATAAGGCAGCTTTATGTGTTCGTAGGCTTTTATGGGTTAGTGAAAACGTTGGTGACATAGTAACTTTTGTGGATTTAACTTCAAAAACAGACAAGACCCAGGCTTTACTTTGAATGTCACTCTATTCAATGGATAATCTTATAGTTTAGTTACACCCCCACCCCTTCTTTTCACTGTCAACAAAGTGACCAGCTTTTTCAACTTTTCCTTGGGGCAAAGACAATGGATTGTTTTGCTAGCTTGTTGACAATGTTTATTTTACTTCAGTGAGCGATAAGCTGTTAAAATACACATATACAAAGTAAAAAAAAAAAACCCAACAAATGTAACAAATAAATGGGGGGAATGTCATATTGAGCTAAGCAAAGCGCATTATTTCTTCCTTGTTGAATGCCTTAGCATATGCTGCATCTTATGTTGCACAAGTGTACTCATTAAATATTATGAAATGTACCAAATGCAGCAAAGCTTGTCTCTATATACTGTAGACATTCATACCTGTGTGCTCATATTTGTGTCGCAGAAGGGAACTGCTTTTCTGGAATGTCTTGTCACATAAGTCACATGCGTACATGCCACTTTCCGTCTTCTTGATCTTCTTTCGGGACAGGCAGGAGTCGGAGTCTGTCATGTCATCAAGACCTGACATGTAATCCGGGGTTCCATCAAGCAATTCTCCCTGTGATGCAACCAAATGGTTTATGTAAAACAAGTTACCTTCCGTTCTGGGGCAACACACATCACCCTGCATTGTTACACTATGTTAGTCATAATATTTAATGTGTACCCATGTATCCATCCTGAATGCCACTCTTCTTGTCAAATGGGGTAGACAGATCCTACGTTTTACTCATGTAAGAGCAAAAATACATTTGTGTTATTGTAAGTAAGGCCAGAACAACATTGTATGTGGGATGTGGGGGTGTTGTTCCAAACAGCCCATTCTGACTAGGCTACCCGTAAGGCTGAAACTACATGTTACAGGGGGCAGTCACCAAAACCGATCTTTGTTGCTGACCTTCTCCCTGTCTCTCATGTAACGTTTTGGAGAATCTTTATTCTCACATGGTAGTGTAATCATGTTGTCTGTTTCCTGCCAGCAGCTAGTGATGGGCAGTTGAGAAGGACTTAGGTCACTCACAAATGAAGTCAGAACACACAGATAAGCAAGCCCAAATGTTAACTAGTCAACATGGGAGGTGCTTTTACAGCAGCATCCTTGTGTCGCCAAAATATGTTGTTTCCATCTCAAGTGGTATTCTAATCTTTTAAAAGGGGCCAACCTAGCAGAGTTGTGACTGTACAGATGACCTTCTTATGTTGTCTTGCAGATCCAGGCTTGTCCTTCTCTGGGACTTTAGGAAACAAACCAGGACGGACAAGGTATTAGTGCTGACGGATGTTTCTGAGCCAGCAGTGGGACCTGTTCTTAACTTTAGTTCAAGGGGGCAGGTTAGGATCCTACTGTCTGATGCTATAGAATGCTACATTGGGGAAGGGTCATAGCTCAGTGGTGGAGCATCTGCTTAGCATGCAGAAGGTCCCAGGTTCAATCCCCGGCATCTCCAGTTAAAAAGGGTAGACAAGTAAGTGATGTGAAAGACCTCTGCCTGAAACCCTGGAAAGCCGCTGCCGGTCTGACTTTGAATGACCCAGGGTCTGATTCAGTATGAGGCAGCTTCATGTGTTCATGTGTGTATTTGTACTATAAAATATAACAATTCAATGAAATGGCAACTCAGCAGCCACATCTACTGACCAATCAACCAGGGTTAGTTCCAACACAATCCTCTGTGATTTCGTGCCTGCGGAAATTGCTATTATGACCAGAATATAAATGTAACCCTTTCCCCACTGCCACAGATTCTGACATATTTTTATGGGCTCCTGATCATGTGGGCGAATTGATTTAAGGCACATCCATATTCCCAGCAGAGTTTGGGACAAACACAGACTCCCCAGATATCACACTTGTCTTGCAAAACTAAGAGCTGGTTCAAACATGATAATGACAGAGAGGGGTGCGCGTGCAAATGAACCATTCTTGTTTCCTCATATTTTTGGGGATCGCTGATCATCCCACTTCCCATGGATTCATGAGCACGGGTGTGGGTGTTTGTTCTCTTGAATATATTAATTCATGGAATGGGAACAAAAAGAGGCAGGTAGATGTACAGAAAAGCAAAGGAATGGAATGGGTGCTTTCTCTGCTTCCCATATCAATGCTATTTTCAGAGCTGCTCTAAAATATATGAGCAAGACAAATATGTATTTCTAGATTACCCTGGGGTCTTATTTGCACCAGGAGCCTTCAAGGTCTACAGATGTGATCCCTGGCATATAGATTATCACATGAAAACTGAAAAACCACATATAGTACTGTGCATGGAAGTCAAACTTCAGTGACAGGGTAAGAGGTAATATTTATATTGTAAACACTCTGAAGTTAGATAGACATATCTGAAACAACCAACAGGTGGTAGCTCTGCAAAGTAATATATATATTTTAAGGCAACTAGAATTATGGAATGCCATAGTGGATCTGAATCCTAAAAATAAATAAATGTAAATATAACTTTACTTCAGTTTGTCTTATTCTCAATATGTACATTTATCTACGCAACTAGCTCTCCATAATCTATTGGGGCTTTAAAGTGCAATCCTATGAATGGGATCACATCAGTGGGCTTAGTCAGGAGTAATTCTGGATAGAACCAAACTGTTACTTTTGTATTCTCAAATCACAGTTCCCACCCACGACCACCCCATAATGCATCATAGCACATGTGTCAGGAAACTTGGGAGAGCTTCAAAGCCACTTGTGATATAGGATGAGGAGTTTAGAAAAAGCAGCAAAATTCCAGTAGCTGTTGATACTGTGTACTTTACAAGGATTTTATCTTGTTGCCCAAGTCTAAACCAGTTTTTGTAAAAGTAAGAGCAACAGGACTTCTTGGCAAGAATGCATAGGTTTGCTGTCCCCTTGGCATATTTTGAAATGAAAAAGTATTTTACTTTTCTGACGGTGTTCAGAGACCAGAGTGTATTTAGAAATCAGCTATGTTCAGAAAAAAGTATCAAGTATGTATAATCATAAATTGTCCAGAAAAAAAGTAGAGTCATAGAGTTGGAAGGGGCCATACAGGCCATCTAGTCCAACCCCCTGCTTAATGCAGGATCAGCCTAGAGCATCCCTGAAAAGTGCTTGTCCAGCCTCTACTTAAAGACTGCCAGTGAGGGGGAACGCACCACCTCCCTATGTAGCTGATTCCATTGTCAAACAACTTTTACTGTAAAAAAAAAAAAATCCTAATATCCAGCCGGTACCTTTCCACCAGCAATTTAAACCCATTATTGCGAGTCCTATTCTCTGCCGCCGAAAGGAACAGCTCCCTGCCATCCTCTAGGTGACAGCCTTCCAAATACTTAAAGAGAGCAATCATGTACCCCCTCAACCTCCTCTTCTCCAGGCTAAACATTCCCACCTCCCTCAGCCTTTCCTCATAGAGCTTGGTCTCCAGGCCCCTGATCATCCTCTTCGCTCTCCTCTGCACCCGCTCCATTCTGCCCACATCCTTTTTCAAGTGAGGCAATGGTTTTCTTTCAAAATATCAAACCACAGAAACATTCCATAAGTGTTAGAAAGGTTTTAATTGAATTTTATATTTAGGTACCAAATGTTATTATTATTCAATCCATTTAAATGTACGTCTCCCCAATAAAGGCCTAGAGCTATAGTTTTATATTTAATTTTGTAATTTGAAATAAGGAATATTAATAACACTTTTTATCAATGCTCTATCCATGTTAAAACAGCCTTCAGCATTGAGCAATAATGAATGTGGATCAGTAAATTATTAAATTTCTTGATATTTGTTTTGTCTTGATCCAAAAAGGGTGCAAACTTGCATGATAATGTTCATTTTCCATTTGCTGGCAGACAGTTCAGTTTCTTAAACTAGGTTTGTACTAATTAATATTAGAGAAGATTAAATAGGATTAAATACGTTTACAAAGAGGGCAGATGTACTGTAAATTGGAATAGTGGAACAGCTGTTGCGGAGGTACTGTGCTATTTATGCTCCTATTGTGTGGAGAGGGATTACTGCCTGAAACATTACACCATACCTGATTTTCACATTTGAAAATATAAAACATTTACTAGTTGGTGAAATTACTAATGGAACCTAATATGTCATGTGGGAATGTCCACAGATGTTTTAAAAAATCATCTATGATCAGTTAATCTCCCTCTGCCAAACTTTAGTTGTTTTATATATTCACAATTCCAGCATATTATGAATGTTTCCTGTAGATAAAATCCTTTGCTGTATTTAAGTGAGACAGATGTTGTATTTTCTAACCTTTGATATTCTTAAGCAATGTGGGATAGTACCTGTGGTCTACATATTGTCAGCTGAAACCAGGTCCAATTGGTCAAATGGACCTTCTCTAAAGATTAAGGCAATACTGACTATTCTCTCAACAACTAGAATTTCTACATTCTTCTCCCTAAATTTGTGGGTTGGGCCTGGAGGGAGAAGGAGGGGTATGGAAAAATAGAACAGGTGAGATGAAAACAAGTCTGGGTTGGGGATCTTCCTAATCCCTTTTATAGCTCTGTAAAGATTAGTTGTAACATATTATAAACAGCTTATGGCTGCATTATCATTTCTATGTGATTCTCTGGGAATCTCTTAAGGATTGCAGTGGCCAAGGGAACCACCATATCTAAGAAGCGGCAATGCCAATAAATGCCCCTAGATTTTTCAATAACATGAATGGTCTCTACAGCCATTTTGCTAAAAGTACAAACTCTACTCATTCTCACATGGAACCAGAAATGATTTCTTAGGGTGGAGATTCTGTCCCATTCCAGGCACATTTTCTAGGGAGTTAATGAGGGATGCTGGACTGGGATACTTAATAGAAAGCTAATGTCTAAATACATTACAAATGAACATCCTGTTTGTCCAGTTATACTTCACCTTGGCTATTCCATTTCTACTCCGTTATCTTCTTTTTAAAATGAAATAGAATAAATATGCGTTGAGCTATTTCTGAAAACAGTTTTATCCTTGTAATAATGACGGTCATAAAGGATGACATGGGCATGTTACACGCAATTATCATCTAGTGAAATAAACTAGATATTTACCTGAAAACCTTGCTTCCGCTGGTACTTTCGCCTTTGCTGCATTTCAGCAAACGTAGCTGCTCCAGTTGGATAAGTATAGGCCATATGCGGTAGGAAGCTCATTTGATCTATTCCTGGGTATGGTCGTAGTCCAGGAATACTGGTCTGGACTGGTGGCATAAAAGCGGCTGGGGGAAATGCGCTTTGTGGTGGAAGGGTTGTGTATAAAGGTTTGGCACTAAAAGGGTTCATACCAAATACTTGATTAGTGCTTTTATCCAAACTATTTGAATTAGAAAACTCTTTCTTGATAAAAGTCAAGTTCAGTGGTTCATCTGAGGTTTCAGATGACGAAGAAACACTGTTGTGGTCTACGTTTACACTACTGGATTTTGTTTTGTTCTTTGTGGCTATAATACTTTTGGGTTCCTTCATTTGTTTTGGTAAAGACAAGTCCAAAGGCTCAGCCTGAAGCTCCTCAGATGAGAAACTGTTTGGAGTGTAAGAACTGCTATGGGAGTTTTTAGAAGATGTGGAAGAAAGATTTAATGGAGAAGGAGTGTTACTCCTGGAGTGGTCCAATTTGTCGACTGGTTTCATATTGGTAAAGTGAGTAGGTTTTGTTAGCCTGAGAGGAGTATCACAGTTAGTAACACTGTTATGAAGTTCAGCTATAGATGGCGATGTTATAGAGTCCACAGGCTTTATAGGGGATCTGGCTGACAAAGAGTCTTTAGTGGGAGTGTTGTTGATGGCAGCCAGCACCACCTTTGCACCGCCCCTTTCCAGCGATGGTGACCTGGAATTTGAGTATTGGTAGACTTTTCTTTGTTCAAACCATTCCTTCACAAATTCCTGAGGAAGGCCAACAGCAATGGAAATTTTCAGTAGTTCATCAGAGTTGGGTTCCATATTCATAGCATAATATGCTTTAAGTACAGACATATGGTCCTTGTATGGATTGATGGGGCTAGTCATTCCTTTCTCAGAAAGTACTGATGATAGAAGGAGGGCTTGCTTATCTGCAAACACTCCTGGTTTGCTCGGAGCCATGTTTTCATGAGGTTGGAGGACTGCCTTGATTTCTTCATTCATTTTACATAAGTAACGTTCATGCTGATGCAGGGGAATGGGACCAGGAAAGCTTTCTTTACAGAACTGGCATGAAAAAGGAGTGGGTATATTATGGTTGTCTATCATTTTATCTTCAGTTACCAGATCTATTAGGGTGCGCAGCTTTTCTTTCTTAATATTGTTGAGCTGCCTCCTTGAGTCTGTAGTTAAGCTCTGAAGACAAGCTTTGGCTTCGTTGACCTTTTCTAAAGTGTAGTCAATGATACTTTTAGTGGCACCATTATGACTGACTACTGGAAGACCCACAGGTGGAATACCAGGAGAAGTAACGCCTTGTTCCTCTGGTTGAGAACATGGGTCCTTCAAGTGATAACCCTTCAGCTTGGAGATCTCTTCAGCGCTACAGTCCATTTTCTGCCTGGAAACAGTATTGTCCACAATCTGTAGGACTTTCTGCACCTCACTTAAATTACTGCCCATGACTGGGAATCCAAGTAAAGGTGCTTCCAACCCTACCCCTAAGTGCTGCATTGGACTTTGCGTAGAAGCATGAACTCCTATTGGACTAGTGGCACCAAGTCTACCATTCATGAAAGGACTAGCACCAGTGAAGCCGTGGGTTGCCATCAGAACTTTATATTCATTGAAATCTAGTGGTTCCGTTTTGATTTTCAGTAAGCCTGATTGCTCAGACATACTAAGTGGTTTTCCATTCTCCAGCTTATTTCTTAATTGTGTAATGGCTGAATTAGTAGGCGAAGAAGATACAGAATTAGGAGAAGAACCTGCCTTGATATTGTTTCTCATTCGTCCGTTTACAGAGATTAAGCCAATACATTTCTTGCTGCTGATGTGTGAACTGTATGAGCCAGAATGGGAGAAACGTTTCTTGCAATTTGGACACTCGTATGGTTTTTCACCTGCAATGAATGTTTAAAAAATAATTCTTTAGATTATATATAGTACCAGCTAATCACATCATGTCTTCAAATTTTACCCCTTTCTGCTTGCTGTATTTCTCCCTACTTCATAGATGGCGTCAGGGTATTTTTGAATTTTTGCAACTGGTGACTATTCTACCTGGCACTTTTCCAATTAGTAGCATCCAAGTTCCTATCAATTATGTGACACTCCTGGCTTACATTATGTGGAAAGCAATGTGTGTGTGACTATATGCCTTTAAAAGCCAGGGGTGAGGGGGATATAGCCTTATATAAAACAGTTTGGATGAAAACCTGTTTTCAGCAAAGTAGTAATTGTAATATTTCAATACTGGTAGTAGAACACTAAATGTGCCATATCTTTCAACAAGGAAAGAGTCAATATGTAGTTATCATAACTTCTTTTTGCAGCAAGCTCTCTGCAACATTAGCACAACCCTAAGGGGGACAGTTGGTATGGTAAATACTCTAGAAATCACTTGATTCAATGTAAGCCACTAGGTTTAGGCTGTTAACAATACCCACTCAAACGTAAGCACTGCTATAAATACAGTGCGTTGTATCCTACCACTCCGCTGATCAAAATTATGAAGCCTTCTTCCAGCCTAAGGAGGCTTCCTTGGATGGAAGAGCCACTTTTGCTGGAGGAAGAGCCACTTCTCTCATAGCAGTGCTCCTTACACTGGAGGAAGGTTTCAGACTTTGTCGAATGCAGTGGTACAACATGAGCCTTTAACTCTCCTCATCTTCCCTTGCCCAATTTAACTTTATAAACTAAGGGGAAAATTCTGCATCATCTTTGCTTCCTCCTAGAATTCCAAATGGCCTATAGGAGCCATGAACAAAGAATGCCAGCCAACCTACAAGGGAAGAGGCAAAAAGACGAGCAGGGCGCTGGATGCTGCTCTTCCTTCATCTCCACTCAGAAGGCTTAATCATGGTCCTTTCACCTTCTGAGGTGGTTCTTTTTTAACAGATACTTCGTTCATTTTTACAAGACGCTACTCAGAGCCATGAGAAAAGAGTGAGAGTCCAGGAGCACCTTAAAGACTAACAACATTTCTGGCAGGGATTGGGTTTTTGAGAGCCACAGCTAACTTAGTGTGGCTCTCTCCTATCTGTGGATCTGCCCAGCAGACGTTTGGTGCAGGAAGCTCTCCACTAGCACAAGGAGTGGTTTTGCCTGATTCCCCTTCTTTGCTGCAGCCTCCCACCCAACCCCAGTGTCTCATGGGATTTTGTCCAGGAGGCTTCCCAGCCCTCAGCCTTCGGTTTCCAGAGGTCGTAGTGGGCTGCTGGGAAAAGGGAAAGGCAGAGGAGATCATCTAAGAAAACTGGTTCTTATGCTAGTGATCTGTAGGAACCAACCTACGGTGTTTAATGTACTATCTAAGCCCTTCAGGATAGCAAACTCTATGTAAGATATGTAAGTCTTGGGCACAGTAAACATGTAGGTGCATGGCAGACACATAGCCCTAATATTCAGTCAAAAGAATAGTGTTTTTTAAAGCCCTAAATAATAATTCACTACAGAGTAAATCTTAGCCTCTGTTCCTAAGCAGGTGGGCCCTTGCTCTTACTAACAGTCTAACTTGGTACAGGAAGCTTCATACGTTTGTAGTCTAAACACTGCAGTTTGCTTTTGCTCCAAGCCCTTTTTGTAGAACTGTGCTAACAGGTGTTCGGTTATTCATTAAGGTTTCCCAAAGTCAAGTTCCTGGCAATTAAGAGAAACAAAGCAAAGGGGCACAAGCTAGCCAAAATTAGGTACTTCTAAGTTCCACTGCCTTCAATGGGAGCCTTTTGCATGTACTTGTATTTTCCCCATTAGAATCAATGGGACTTCAAAGTGCTTACCATTGGCTGTATTGTATCTAAGATTTGCAAGTACTGAGCTGCATTTGCAAAAGCTCAAATGCTTGCAGGCTAATTAACATCATTTGAATAAAATATAAGGCAAATATACGTTACCAGCTTAATAGCACATAAACATGGCAAAGATACAAAAAAAACCTTTGTTTTTTAGCTTTAAAATATGGCAATATGAAGTATCTTGCAATTTTAAAATAGGAATATAAAAAACCAAGAACATCTAAGAGCCAAATGTTCTTTAAAAGTTGTCTAAATGGGTCCAAGGATTAGCAGTATTGGGCCCAGGTGACGTGGCTATTATCAGATTCAAATGATTCTATTACTCTGTGGCAAAATGTATAGGGGCAATAATAAAATACCAAACAAATAACACTAAGGGCTAAAATGCATGGTTGCTTTAACCTCCTTTATTCCCTGTTTCAGCCAGGATTCAGCCAGGATCGAACGCATGTCCGGCGAAACGCATGCGTTCGATCCTGGCTGAATCCTGGCTGAAACAGGGAATCAAGGAGGCTAAAGCGACCATGCGTTTTTGCCCTAAGTAAGGAATTTTTATTCCTTTATTTCTGCTCAAGGCTATAGTTGTATGAGCAGTGATGGCTGGCTGGCTGGCTGGATGCTGACAGGCTTCCTCGGGAGGTGGTAAGCTCTCCTTCCCTGGAGGTTTTTAAGAAGAGGTTAGATGGCCATCTGTCAGCAATGCTGATTCTGTGACCTTAGGCAGATGATGAGAGGGAGGGCATCTTGGCCATCTTCTGGTCACTAGGGGGTGTGGAGGGGGGAGGTAGTTGTGAATTTCCTGCATTGTGCAGGGGGTTGGACTCGATGGCCCTGGTGGTCCCTTCCAACTCTATGATTCTATATAGACAGAGAGATTAGCTTTATTGGCCTTAAAGAAAAACTTCATCAAATTTTGAGGACTTCTTGCTTAAAGGGAGACAACTAATTAACATTTGGATTTTCAGAGGTTGGCAAGTTTCAAACATAAGGTAAGATGTTACCATATACCCCACTGCCACATATTCTGATCCAGAGACCCAGAGGAACTCAGATATCCACCTAGATTTTTAATGCACACAGGGTCGGCCTATTTATTTCAAGTGATTTATGCACACGAAAGAAGCATGAGTGCACAGTGGCAGCTGGGGAGGCAGCTCACCAATCAGAACTGCCTGCTGCTACTGTGGGATGACTGAATGGGGGGTGGGAATTCCTACCCTAACCTGAGAACACCAAGAGGCAATGGCGGAGAGGCCTCCATCAGTGCCATGTAACTGAACAGCTGCTAACAGGACAATTTCCCTCACTGATGTCACACAACTAGATACGTGCACAGTGTGGAGGGGTTGTGGCTCAGTGGCAGGGCATCTGCTTGGCATGCAGAAGGTCCCAGGTTCAATCCCCGGCATATCTAGTTAAAGGGACTAGGCAAGGAGGTGATGTGAAAGACCTCAGCCTGTGACCCTGGAGAGCTGCTGCCAGTCTGCATACACAATACTGACTTTGAAGGACCAAGGGTCCATATGTTTCAGTATTAGACAGCTTCATGGGTTCGTGTGCTAGCCACTGCCTCTCTGTGGTGCTTACGCAGAGGGCAGGAATTCCCCTTCGCTCCCTCTCACCCAGAGTAGCAGTAGGCAAACCCAAGCGGCAAACCACCTCCAAGGTTATCACTGTGTGTGCCATTCAGTCGCACCTATGAAATAATAGTCCATAGAGTGTTGTGGCTAGAGTGCTGAGCTCAGATGTGGAAATCCCAGGTTCGACACTATTCCACACATTATGCAGCACTGAACTGGTGTTTGCTAATGAGTAAACACTCACTGGGCAACTGCAGACAATCCTACATCCCCGCAAAGTATACCTGAATGACAGAAGTGTCTGTTGCATGTGTATCTTACGTGTATATAGAAATAATTTGGTGGATGTATTTTAGAAAATGTAATGTGTTAAGTTGTCCTAGGCTGGGAAGCTCATGGGGTGGCCTTGGCCAAGTCACTATTTCTCAACTTAACTCAGCGACCGGGGTTATTGTGAGATAACCGACCAGCGGTTCTGAGCTCTCTGGAAGAAGGATGGCATACAAATGTCATAAAATGAACGGGACAGCCGTTCCACGTAAGGGAGCTTGACGTGTGTTTTGGAGCTCCTACACCCTACAGCTGGATGGGAGGTGGCATTGTTCATCTGCTTGCATTTTAAAAATATAGGAGTGTCAAAAATAGGCGCATCGAAGAGCCCAACGAAGAAGAATTTCTGAATTCCTCTGAGCCGAAATAGCTTCAGGAACCAATTAGAGTTTGTTTAATTAATTAATTAATTAATTAGGTGATAGATTCTGCTAGTCAGAAAATCTTGCGTGGAGCTTGTGTGGGTTTTAAGAAAGCATGGAAGAGGAGGGGGGGAATATGAAGATGAGTCAGATATAATTTATTTAAGTATACTCTGGTTGATCTACAAAACAAAACTGTGTAAATTTTAAGCAAGCATTTTAAAATAAATAAATAAATAAATCACAGCTAATTAAACAGAATGCAAATGAGAACCCTGGCACCTCAGCCACTCACCACTGTGGATTCGCAGGTGTTCCTTCAGATGGTGCTTGTATTTGAAGGCCTTGCCGCACTCCGTGCACTTGAACTTGCGATTGCCTGCTCCTTGGGTCAGCATTTGGTGCTGGGAGAGCAAAGACACCAGCGTGAATTTTTATGCAAATACACACACATACATGTAAAAAGAGATTGTTCGTTTTTTAAAAAATAATTGTTATTAAGGCAGCCTGCTAAGTACTAAAAGACTAAAATGTCTGTGCGTAGATTCATTTCCTTCGTCAGTGCTACCATAAAAATCAAAATATTGGCAGTAAACTTGAAGCAAATCTGAATGCACTTTCGGCATTTGCTTTGGAATTATTTCCTAAGTCTTTCATCAGCACGGCAATATATTAAAGCATGAAGTGTTGGGAGGAATGGATTTGTTAATTTTTCAAAGAAATTGAGATTTGTAGTGTTTCTGGCGTATACAGAAGTGCCTTCAGACAGGCAGTTTTTAAAACATCCCATTTAATGTCCATCTGAGCCTTTTAGTGCCGGGATATATAAACAAAATTCATTTTTGTTATCCTACGCAAGAGCAAAAATTCAGCACGAAGCTGCCGCTGCTGCGAAATCCTGATCAGAGAACTGAACCGTTTCGTTCTCTTTTCTCCTTCGGTGCAAAGCTAAGGAGCGGAGGGCAAAAGAAGAGAAAAGTTGTCCGAAAGGACAAGTTTAAAAGCAGCATCAAAATAGAATCAAACACAGCTTGACCTTTCTGAACAAGTGGGAAAAGTGCTATGACTTTGAATTCTAAGGAGGGGGGGGGAGTAGCTACAGTCATCTAGTCTGGATGTTCAAGGTAGGAGGTCAGTCAGCTCCCACCCCCACCCCTTCTTCCTAAGCAGCTATGACACAAAAGCCTATTGCAGAAAAGACAGCACAGAAACGGTATGACAACTGCTAGGGTGTGCTGAATCTTCCCACATTCCTAGTGAGACAGATGGCGTTACATGGGACACAGGGAGGGTTGTTCAAACAGCAGCAACCTTCAAAGATCAAGCAGAGCCCAGCCCGCCGAGCGCCATTGAGGGACCAGCGCTCATATGTTGCTGAGTTGCATAAACAAACAGCAACAGCTGCTTGGTCTCCCCCCACAGCCCTCAGAGGACTACTATAAACTTTAGTTGTGCCACTGTTAATATGATACAATCATTTTAATTTACTAATTGTAAATGCCACGAGCAAATGAGGGGACTTTTCAACACCAAAGCTACCATTCGTAATGCGGCAACACAATCACACTCTTGCATGTGTAATTTAAGGCAGTTACGTTGGATACATTTCCAGATATTTCTCTCCCTCCCCCCCCCCCCAATGTTTTGATAGCAAGAAGTAGAGGGAGGGCAGACTGTGTCTCATTTTGTCAGGGGGGAGATTTTTTTTCAGATTAATAATTTGCTCTATTCTTTAAAAATGAAATGTTATGATAAGCCTTGTCGGAATCATATTTTATCGATAACAGAGATCAAATGAGAGAGAGTGAGCTAATTACCAAATTGCTTGATTAGAAGGTGGGCCTGATACATGTTTGTCTAATTAAACACACATTTTTAGAAAAACAAAGTCTGTAAGGCAAAGCCAAGATGAGTATTCTGTTCTTCAGGAAATAGAAAACATTATAATTCCGATGCAATTGGACACAATGCAAGAATCGAAGTTTATGACTTGTGATTGCAGCTTTTCTTGTAATACATAATGCAAGTTTTAAGGAGCCATTCTCTAGAGAAGAACAGATAAATATATCTTTACTATTTAAAGAGGTTTCAAGTTTAGTGATTAGTTTGTAAACACTAGGAAGTTTAACCATATATTTAAAGAAATTAAATCTATCACATCTCTGATCAAGGCATCACTTTCCTTTAAAACAGATATAATGTGTGGATGTATAAATTGTAGCAATGGTGAGTTCCTTGTGTGGTTACATGTTATTAAAACAATCGTGAGGCATGTGACATACGTGCATTTTGAAATAGAATCTACTAAAAATATTAACCAAGTCTTAGAAACAATGAAAAATATACACAAGGCTCAGTGAAGTATAATGAAGGTCAGAAAAAAGATTAGCAGATCTTTGAGATCTTTGAGATCCTATTTGGAAAAAAAAAAAGCCAAGCAAAACTAGGTGAAAAATGGAATTAAAATTGCTGAGATGTTTAATAATGTATAATTAAAATGCCACAATTTCATTCACATTTTGAGAAACATTAAAAAAACGAAACTAAAGTCAAGTTAAAGTGCAAATAAAATTTCTAAATTAGAAATTAACACACTCATTCGATCGTGAACATAAGACTATTAAATCATATTAGAAGAGACCATCAAAAAATCATTTAGACCTCAATTAAAGCTATTACCATTAAAAGATCTGCATCTTCAAAATGCCATGAAAAATTAATAATGATTGCCAATCAAAGCAATATCATTTCTCTAAGGGGTTATTATAGAAAGAAATCACTTAAAACAAGTCCCCCCCCCACCTGATCTGTCCCCGGCTTGTGCGTCACCATATGCCGCTCGAGCTGGGTGCGGTAGGCAAACGTGTAGTTACAGAGAGGGCATGGAAAGTTCTCCTCGTTCTTCTCATGGCGGTACTTGATGTGTTCCTTCAGAGATGTCAAACGCTTGTAGCCCCGGTCGCAGTAGGGGCAGGTCAGCAGCTGGGCAAAAGCATCTGGAGTTCCAGGTGGCAGGTCTGTAGCCCAGAGACAGGAGAGAATGGAGCAGGCCAAAAGGTCAGTAAATCAATGGCAGCTAATGGGCTTAGTGCCTGGGATGGATTGACAAGAATCATTGCAATCTGCCTTCACCGGAGTGCCATGATTTTTTACCTAGCCTGGAAGCCACGTCAATGAATTTTAGACACTTAGGGAAAGCATGTTAGAATTGTTATAAAATAAATTCAGAAATCTACTCCTATTGTAAGCTAATTTTTTTTTTTGGGGGGGGGTCTTATTTATCGATGTTACACACTTACCGTAATTACCAGTTGGTTTTCTCAATACACAACACTAACTACTTCATCCTCTTGGACCTCCCCCCTCTTTCAATTACTTATTAAGAAGCAACAGACTTTACAGATTCAGCCAGTAGTCCTTAGTTTGTGCCATATGGAGCCAATCATTCCGAAACTAAAATCAGATCGACAAACCCACCCTTTGAAAATATCATCCTTAATTCTGACTGTTATTTATTTCACCTACGAAACGGTCTGAAACTGCTGACTGAAAAAGAAATCGCAATATGCTGAAATGACAGTCCCAATCTTTCCTCATGAAATTCCATGCTTCTGCAGCTGTTCTTCAATTTTAAGGTAAACAGCTAGGCATGTAGTACATTTATAATTGAACAGCTGCAAGAGGTCAGGAGAGTGGCTGAAAATGAATTCCATCCTCACCATTTTCTTCTTGCCCATTGGCCTCTGGAGTGCCAAGGCGAGACAGTTCCTCGGGGGCTTCTGGGTAAATAATGGCTGTATCACTGCGCCGCAAGTACTCTGCTATACTGACTGAGTGTCCATCTCCTTCCTCCAGCTTTCTCTTGGTAAAATATTCTTCAAAATCCGATGTGCAATTTGCATTCTTAACTAAAACAGAAAGGAGCGGGAAAGAAGGAAAATAAAAGGTTTTGGGCATGCTTTCTCTGCACCGTTTATACGTTTATTTTCCAAAAACAAAAACAAAATAGAAACACTCTCACTTGTATTGGAGCTGCAAGTCTATCTTTTGAATATGATCCTGACGCCTGCTTTCTCTTTCTTCTAGTACAATCACTGAGAGCTCTGTGATTTTAAAGAAAGTAGATCTGGCAAATCCCTGATGATGCCACTCATCAATAAAGAACAGCAGGAGCAATCTTGGGATCCAACCCTGCACATGCTCCTCTTTTGTTGCAAAAAACAAACACAAAAGTAAGATTGTGTACCCTGTCCGTGAGCAGCATCAGAATGACTAGTATTGCAGGCTTCTACATGTTTTTGAAGACTTGCACAACTTGATGATAGCTTGCAACGATTATTTCTGAGTAACTGTCTTCAAGATGGAGCCCTCAGGATTAGGGGTGCCAGCCTCCAGGTGAAACCTGGGTATCCCCCGGAATTACATCTTATCTCCAAATTGCAGAGATCAGTTCCCCTGGAGAAAATGGATGCTTTGGAGGGTGGACTCTATGGCGTGGGACCCCAATGAGGTCTCTGTCCTCCCCAGGCTCCATCCCCAAATCCCCAGTAGTTTTCCGATGTGGATCTGGCAATCCTACCCTTCCATCCCCTGGTGGTGGCGAGGGAAGACCTGCAACCCTACAGGATGCAATTCTGCTCTTTGTCCTTAGCTACTCTGATTATGGTACTTCAACCATAGAGGTTAATGAGATATCTTAATTTGTAGGGTTGCCAACCACCAGGTATTAGCTGGAGATCTCCTGCTATTACAACTAATCTCCAGCAGACGGAGATCAATTCACCTGGAAAAAATGGCCACTTTGGCAATTGCACTCTATGGCACTGAAGTCCCTCCCCTCCCCAAACCCTGCCCTCCTCAGGCTCCACCCCAAAAACCTCCCACCAGATACGAAGAGGGACCTGGTAACCCTATTTGTTTGGGATCTAACAGAATCCTATGGGTTGAATTTGGGCCTATAAAAATCCTTACCAGGTGGGAGTTTTGATGCCCTAAAGAATCAACCTCTGGACTGCATGGCAGATTTTATCTCTCCTTGCCAGATGACTACTGGTCACCTGTCTGCTATATTCCTATGTCTGCTGTGAAACAGAACCACTCCTTAGCACTGGTTGGAAAAACTTAAGGTAAGCTAGACCTGCAGTGGGGACTTAGCATCTTCATTTGCGGGGAGGTATAATTCTGGCCTGATTCGGATTCTGGCCCTAGGTAGGTCCAAGAACAAAATAACTGCTTTCTTATTGCCCTTATATGCTCTTTTAAAGAGCAATGCTTTCTTCCCCTCTACCCCCCCCCCCCCGCAAGAACGTGTGTTACTTAAATAATGTGTGACGCCTGGAATAATTTTATACAGAGAACCACATATTTCTATGACATAACAATGTGAGGTAGGGCCTGAAACTATTTTTACAGTCTGTACTGAAGTTTCCCTTTTTTTCCCATTAAAACATAAACTTGGTATATTTTTATTGCCCCTGCATTGCCCATGAAAAATAATGTGCTCTGAACCACAAAACATCCTCTTGCTAAAATTAATCATTTCCCCTGCCTGCTTTTTGAAATATTACATACAGGAACAATTTGGTAAAGCCTAGGATGTTACAGAAAATTATTAATCCAACTGTATAGAAGACCTAGCATTCAATCCTCTGCCCAGTTATGCATGTTAAAGACCACTGAAATCAAAGGGGATGTGTGTAAATGAGAGAGGAATTACAGCAGCAGAAAAACACAGGGTTTTTTTTTTTTTGGTTTTCTTTTAAGTTATAATATAACAAATACATTTTCAAGACAGACACAGGCTTGCATTAGCAGTTACTTTTTACTCTTTGTGCTTATTAAGGTTTTGCTTCGTTTATTTGGACAGGACAGATGACAAACTGAGCATCGCAATGATTAAAATATTTTCTCTCTCATAAAGCAACCATAGCAGAGATGAGCTCGATTCTGCTCTTTCTCAGAATAGCGTAAATCAGCAGTATCTCCCTTAAAATCAATGGGGCTGGATTGATAATTAGAGAATGACAGGGGCACTAGATTTACATCACTGTAACTGGGACTGTGGGAGGAAACCAACACACAAGGTTACTGAAATATTTAGCAACCTTGCCTCAAGGAAACAGATAAAGGAGAAAATCCATTATGGTTCCACGAGTGGTCAATGGTATTAGGGTAAAATCAACTAACACCACTATTTGCTGAAGAGTAACATTTTATTCTATTGCATATTTCAAAAGTGGATTATGGCAAACATCATTTTGCTAAAAAAAACTAAAAAAAATCTAACAGGAAACATCCACTTCTACAATATATATATAAAAACAGTCCAGTAAAAACTTTTAGCTGCAACTACTAAATCCCAGGAGATGCCTTAATATCATTTACAGAAGGAAGCAATTCTGGCAATAGCCTCATGGATGTTGTTAATAAAAATGTTTCAGTTCCTGTCAATATGTTGCATCTTTCTTCAATGTACAACCTGCTGAGTTCAAGCTAAACACACATACAACAATATCTCAGATAAGGGCCATGATTAATATGGGTGAATTTGATCAGATAAAATAAATACTGCCACAAGAAACTAATTGGGTAGTTAAAACAGGAAACAGAACCCCTAAGCATGTTTCAAATGGTTTATGAATCTCGAAAACAAATTTAGGAATGCCAAAGAAAAAAAATTATTGGCTGAGACATTATTTGAAGGAAGAGGTGTGCCCTAGCCTAATCGCCACGGAAGTACTAATCAATTTCATATCTGGTGGTGGCAAATTTCAAAGTATTTAAGATTATAAAGGAACACTTGGATATACTACCATTTATTGGAAGGCATGAGAGTAGAGTTGCTTCTTAAACCTTCATTCAGATATTAACGAGGATCCAAATAACCTTGCGACTACTACTACTACTACAGCAGCCCATTCCTGAGCTCTGGGGCCAAAAAACCTCAGGAGGTGAGCAAGTGGCCGTGCCAGAGTCCGGGCTGCTTGTGCCAGCGCCCAGGCCACTTGCGCCACTGAGAGAGACAGGGATGCCAGCATTGGGGTGCTCACGCTGGCTTTCCTGCACTGGCGCGGCAGCGCAACCCTGGAACGCCGGCTCGGCCTCCTGATGGTGTCCTGACAGCGCAATTCCCTGCGCTGTCGTCCCGGGGGGTGTTCCCATGTTGCTTCCCCGCTGCGGAGGGAAAAGAAGCCTTTTTTCCAAAATAAAAACAGGGGGAAAGACTTTTTTCCCCCATAGGGGAAAGTGGGTCTAGAGGCAGCTTCGCCCCTTGAAACACCCCGGGAACGCCTTCTGGAACGCCGGTGCAGGGATTTGCACTGGGAGAACACTGGCAGAAAGCCCCACCAGCGCCCAAGCCCCATGTGCGGCGTGGCATCCCTGGGCCAGTGGGGATGCCCTCCACAGCGGCGTAAGTGCCCTTTATCCAGGATAACCAGGAACTTGCGCCGCTGCAGGGTCATGTAGGCTCCTAAGTAGACTCAGGCCCCCTTCAGGAATGCATAGTTTGTGCTGTATTTCACAGAGACCACTTGATAAACACCTACCGCCTGTTTAACATCTTGGCTAGATTTTCTAGATGTGATGCCAAATCAGGAATGCCATTCCAATCATCTTATTAGAAGGTCTGCTCAATTGCATCTTCCCTCCATAGTGCTTTCTTTCACTTGCTGATTTTTTCTTTCTTTCTTCAGGCTTGTTCACATACAGTTTCAGATCTGTCTAATGCCCATCATTCCCTTTAATTTCACTGTATTTGTTATTTCTTTATTTAAAACATTTCTATACCACCTTTCCACCCACATAGGGTCCCAAAGGAGGCAAACATCATTAAAACAGCATTTAAAATGAAGTATAAATAAAATAGCTCAATAAAAACATATATGCACACACACATAACAGTACAACCAGGGAGGAGGGCCAATAACAGTTGTTGAGGGTATGCCAAACAAAACAAAACAACAAAAAAGAAGCTCTTGAAAGGTACCCCTGGCTACCATTGCCACACGTTTATCCAGCAAGATGCCTGGGTCCAGCAGCACCCCCAAGCTACAAACCTGCTCCTTTAGGTAGAACAAAACCCCATCCAGAACAAGTGATATCCCATTTCTTGGGTCAAACCTGCCAACCACCAGTAACCCATCTGTTTTGTTGGGATTAATATGACTTTCACACATGTTGAATAATGCACAATCCATTTTCAATGCACTTTTGCAACTGTATTTTACCATATGAAACAGCAAAATCCACTTGAAAACAATTGCTAAAATACACTGAAAGTGGATTGAAAAGGTCTTATTCAGCATGTATGAAAGTGCCCTTAGTTTTCGTTTGTTACAGCTCATCCATTCCAAAACCCTCTTCAGGTGTCTGTTCATAGTTTCCACAGCCTTCCTGAGATCTGCTGGAAGCATGAGATAGAGCTGGAAGTCACAAGTTCATTGGTGGCAACTCAACCCAAACCTCCAAATTAGCTCTCCCAGCAGCTTTACATAGATGACGAAAAGCATAGGGAGTAGGATAAAATCTCAAGGAACCTAAGGGGCAGAGCAGCAGTCCCACAACACCACACTCTGAAACCTCTCTTTGAGGTTTAACCTTAACCACTGCATTACAGTGCCTCCCAGTCCCAACCCTAAAAGGAGGTCCAGAGAGATACCATGACTGATGGCATCAAAAGCCGCTCAGAGGTTCAGAAGAATTAACAGGCTTGTACTCCCTCCGTCCAAATCCCAGTGTAGGCCATCCACCAGGGTGACCAAGGCAATTTCAGTCCTATAACCAGGCCACAAACCAGACTGGAACGGATCCAAACAATCCACTTCATTCAGGAATCCAAGAACTGGTATATTTTAGACTGGACAGTAGTTATTCAACTCTCCTGGATCCAGAGCAGATTTTTATTCGGAGGTGGACACACTTAAGGGCAGGGGCTACTGCCCCCTCTCTGGGAGGCATTTTCTGTCTCCCAGACCCGCCCAGGCCCCCGCCCAAGAGGAGGGGAAAGGGTTGTACAAGCAGATGGTAGGATTCCAAGAATCCTGTCTATATCGTCAAACTGGACAAGCTAAAAAGTATCCCACACCTGGACCGGTCGGCACCCTGGGACCATCCAGTCCTGTCACTGCTAATGTAGAGTCCAAGTCGAAGTGGATGCAAGAGATTTTATCTGCAAAGTACTTAGCAAAATTATTACAGCAGGCTGAAGAGCAGCCCACTTCCTCTTGTAAACCGGAACCCAATAGGCCCCTGACCACCTGGCAGAGTTTCAGTGTATGCCTCTCATGGTTCTTAGGACCACCCACACACACACACACACTCAGGTTATCATCAGCCATGCTAGAAGGTGGCAGCCAATTGAAATCAGTGAATGAATGACAGAGACTGAAATACTGGTATGGCCAAACACTGACACATGGCTAGCCCCTCCAGTGCTTCAGAACATGTTTGTTTAAAGATCAACATACTGTTAAGAAAGGAGGAGCTATGAAATACTCCTCCTTTCAGGAGTATTAGTCAGACTAAAGCTGACCGGCAGAAAGTAGACTCCTTTTAAATGTGGTGTTGGAGGAGAGTGTTACGGATACCATGGACTGCCCAAAAAACAAATCAGTGGGTTATAGATCAAATCAAGCCTGAACTGACCCTAGAAGCTAAAATGACTAAACTGAGGCTATCATAATTTGGTCACATTATGAGAAGGCAAGAGTCACTAGAAAAGACAGTCATGCTAGGAAAAGTTGAGGGCAGCAGGAAAAGAAGAAGACCCAACAAGAGATGGATGGACTCAATAAAGGAAGCCACAGGCCTCAATTTGCAAGACCTGAGCAAGGCTGTCAAAGATAGGACATTTTGGAGGACATTGATTCATAGGGTCGCCATGAGTTGGAAGTGATTTGACGGCACTTAACAGACACACACACATGAAATACTAAATTATTGACACAGGTGTAGGAGAAATATCATGGATGAGCTCTCTAAACTATAATGCAAATTTCCAGATGGACATTGGGAAGACCCTCTGAGTGGTAAGTTAGAAAATGGTAGTGGAAAGCCAGTCAATTCTTATAGGGTAGACAGGAGGGTGCCCACGCAGGTTTGGGGGCAATGGAATGTTTCTGTGGATGGAAAACTTTACGCCCATAGAAACACTCCCTTGCATCCAAGACACTGTCCAGAAACTAGAACTAGCCAGGATTGCAAAAATGTCCCTCAAGCATTACAGGCTTATATCCCAGCATAAATATTTAGGGACAGGATGCAGAGTGGGTTCTGTGAGGACATATTTGAAACAGGTGATTTTCTCAGCCTTACAATCTGTTGATCACATCCAAAACTTACCATTGGCCCTTTAGCCCAAATATTCCCTTCCTTTTCCTTTGTGAACTACTTCCAGGTCACGTTGCTGGAAGAATAAACGAATAATATCACAACCATCGTTGTTTTCCCCCTCCCTCCTATGCTTCTAGGTCTGCTGCTCTATGCTCAACTTCCTCGCGCAGGCCAGCAAATTATTTCGAAAGCTATCTTTGTACAGTAGGCTGTAATTGCCTCCTTTGATATTAAATGTCTCTGAGGTTCTAAAACTTGTGGATTATTCATTTTCTGTGTATATTAAAGGAATTCAGGAGCTAAGGCAAATGTTTATACTTAAGTTATAAACCTTAAAAACAGTGGGATTTACTGAGAAGCTGACAGCTCCTTAACTGAAACAATGTTAGCACTGAGATTGTATATTAAAGATTAATATAAATATCAAATGTCAAGGGAATGCAGGTCAGAAACTTCAGTGTTTCTCTTCGGTTACTGAGGAGCGTTGCAAGCAAAAATGCGCCCTCCTCCTGCAAATGGCTCTTCTAGGGAGGGCGAGCTTCCCCTTGCATGCCCTTTGTGGGTTTTCTGTGTTGTTTAGCCGCATGCATCGATTCCGCGTGAACTTAAATTGCACACAGAAATCCCACTCCCATCTGTGAGTCAAGCTTTCTAGGAAGACGTAAAGCGAGTGACCTCACCCAGGAAGTCTTGTTTCAATTAAGGGCCGGGGCGGGGACTCCTTGAAGCCTGAGGAATCATAACCTCACATGAGCATAAACCACGCTAAGAAAAGGAGATGTTTAAAAGTCAGACGAAAGGAGCTTGGGAGACCAGTTATTTCTTGCGGGGACTCTTGCTGCGAGCGGGAGATAGCTTCTCCTAATCGGCAACAAAGCTAATAAAACCACAGCCTTCATTAAGCAGGAAGTGGCTGGCCTCCATTGGCACATACGGATTACCGTGTCAAAACGATCAGTCCTGCCAGCCTGCCAATTTTTACTTCCACTTCCTTCTCTTCAGATAACTCTTTCCCTCCTTTTACCAAAATGCATAAAAAATACTTTCTCTGCAGGGCTTATTTGTCTGGTGCCATGATTAATAAAAAGAGGCAGCGCTTGTTTATTTACATACAGAGCATCTGCTCATCCCGTCTCTAACACTATATAGGAAGGCTGAAATAAGCCTCAAAAGCTGCAGTGCCCTGAACCAGGGCTGGTTTTTTACCTGTGTGAAATTAACAGCTCACATCTGGTCTAATTGGCCACCGCTATGAGCCATCAACACCATTTGGTGGTTGAACGGATGCCTGTGAAACATTCTTGTAGTATCAGCACAGTTTTTGGTGGACAGATGTTTACAGCACAACAGCAGCTTTCATACTGGGACTTAATAGGCTCATGAATACCTTCATGAGGTGGAACTACAACTGAAATCAGGTAGAAACCTTTTTGCTTCTGTTTGGCTGAAACTACGAAACGTTGAAATCTGTCGTCAGCTATTGTATGTGTCCTGGATATCTATTGATACATATCACTCAAGAGTAAAAGAAAAATCAGAACATTTGCCCACCCAGCAAGCAGGCTAGGGCAGCATTTAAGTATGCAGTTACATGTGCACAAGCCCCGTAAATAGGGTTTCCAACTTCCAGATACTAGCTGGAGATCTCCTGCTATTAAAACTGATCTCCAGCCGACAGAGATCAGTTCACGTGGAGAAAATGGCCGCTTTGGCCATTGGACTCTATGGCATTGAAGCCCCTCCCCTCTCCAAACCCAGCCCTCCTCAGGCTCCGCCCAAAAAACCTCTCGCCGATGGCGAAGAGGGACCTGGCAACCCTACCTATAAAAATAAACAGAACAAGAATAACACCTAAATGCAAGACTATAGTCTAGAAAACCTTACACACTTTTATAAAGAGATTCTCTCATAATGCAATCCCAAGCAAAGTTGCACCTTTCTACGCCTACTGAAGTCAATAAACTCAGAATGGCTTAACTCTGCTGAGGACTCCACTGGCAGCAGTTCTCCAGGGTCTCTGGAAGAGGTCTTTCACATTGCTTACTGCCTGGTTCTTTTAATTCAAGATGCTGGGGATTGAACCCGAGATCTTGGCTCTTCCACCGAGCCACAGCCCCTTCCAGCTGGTACTTGGCAATTATGTCCACATTCGTAGCATTGAAATAGTGTGGCCATCCTGTGGACTACTCATCTAATGGAACTTGTTTTGGCCAACAGTCCAGCTCTAAAGCCAACATGTTTGAACTGGGCCCTAGTTTAGTGGAGAAAGACATGATTTAAGAACATAAGAACATCCCCAGATCTTTTGATTAGGCATGCAGTCCTTTCTCCTAGCAGGATAAGAATATCAACAGAGAATATAATTTATCATTGTTTATTACATATTGCACAAGCCACTTGTAGTTACAGCAGTTCTCTTATAGCAAGAATAATAAATTGCAGACATGTCTCAAGGTTTGATGAGAAAGCCCTAAAGGTTTTTTTTATCTGTGGTCCTTTAAATTAAAAGCCAGCTTTGTTTCTGAGTTTAAAATATGAACAATATCATTTGGAACTTTTTAGATGATATTATTAATGTCACTGCATAAGAATTCTGTTGTTCAAAAGAAAAAAAACCTTTAAAATATATGAATATGGCTGTTTCATTTTCTGCAGTGATGCAGCAATATGCATGTAACAAAAATCGATGACTTCATGTTACTCAGCTGATTACTCTCCATTACATAAAGTTAACCTACAGAAGGAAAAAAAGAACAAAAAACAAAACCTCAGTGCCAATATGGCTTTATTTTTTCCATTTTTCTCCACAAGAATTAGGCAAGTCACTTTGTTGTGATGGCTAATAAGAACATGTGGGTGTCTACTAGCAGTAGAGAGATGTGTGAGTAATAAAATCCTTGTATCAATTGGTGCCACCTTCTTTAACAACATGTCTAGCGGGCACCAGATAAGAATCTCATCTCGTAAGGGAACTTGAAAACAGCTTAACTAGGATGGAAAGTAGGGGTAGGGAAACTCTGGAGTAATTGTTCTGCCAGATTAGAAAAGACATTTTACCTCCATTTCCCTCAAGTGAAGGTGTCTTCACTGGCATCACATTAACTTTAGTACCTCTAAACTCTCAGGTACTAAACACAAGAACTGGTTCACACTTTACAACCTTTACAACCTAGACCTTTGGATCATATATGCGCAGTGAGTTTCATGTTTTCCAGGAGCTGGATTTCAGCATGGGATTACAACAAGCACAGGAAAGGGTTTTAAGCATCCCTTCCATGCCATTTTCCCCATTCCCAATCCCCCCAGGGAGCTGCCGTTTGCTCCTCCAGGAAACTTATGTGTAATGATGGCTACACATAAGTTCTGCCAGGTCCCCAAGGTTATTTAAGATCAGGAATATGGTGTTGGGGGAGGGAATATGTGAGTACAAAGAATAACCTTCTGTGTGCAAGGTGCATTCCTGAATGGGTCTCTGTGTGCCTGGGAAGCACAGAACTCCCCATGCATGTGTGGTCTAAAGTCCTTGTCACAGCCACGAGTATGTATGCATTGGCCCTAATGTATGCATCAGCCTTAAAATGACGGGTAGAATCTTGTCAAATACTGGTGGCTCCTCACAGTGAGGACAGTCGACACACAGTCCTGCAATATGTCGGCTGCCTATATAGGAAGTGTTGTATAAAGCATGGAAATTACTCCTGACAATCAAACAGAAAAGGGCTTGAACCCAGGCACAACTTCTGTAGTCGCTTCGAAATAAATAAAAGAAACAATTTTCTATAATTTGAGGCTAAGTAACAGATCACTTAGAAACAATGCCTCTTCAGCAGCAATGTTCCTTTCTTTTAATCTCTAAACAAGGATGAATTTCTGAGAACAAGGAAAGGATGGTCTGATTTAGTATAAAACAGCTTTGCAAGTTCGTGTGCAAGTCTAGCTTATGTTTCTCAATATACGCACACTTTTTTTCCCTTTCAGATTAAAATGCTCCAGGTTCCAGAACAGTACACTGCGAGGGCACATGATATAAATTCGGATATAAAAAGTGTGTCCAATTGTGATTATCAAGATACTTGTACAGGCTCTTTCACGAAAAAAAGGTAGGCGCAGTTACCTTAAACTTGGTCACCTTTGCTGGGGAAACATCTCCGCACACTACTGGAATCTATTCGCTCCCAAGGATTCTGGCACAATAAACAGGGGAGAGGCAAACCCCAGCGAAGCCATCCTAGTCCCATCAATTTCTGTTGAAAGTCCTATACCAGAGGTGTCAAACTCACTCGTTACGAGGGCCGGATATGACATAAATGTCACTTGGTCGGGCCGGGCCATGCCTCACCAGACCAGACTGAGAGCAGAGGGGGTGGCTGCCTCAGCTGGCTTGTGGGCCAGATAAAAGCTCTCGAGGGGCCGGATCTGGCCCACGGGCCTTATGTTTGACACCCCTGTTCTATACCATCAAGGCTGGGCCACTCGTTTATATCGAAACCATCAGAGAAATGTACAAATACAGGTTTTTAGGCATACTGCAAGCTTTCTGTCGGAGAGGTGAACTGTATGGCCTATTCTTGCCACTGATAGAAAAATTAACCCAACGTAATGGAAACCAAAAGTACCTGTTCCATTGTTTCCGGTGGTCTGAATGGCAGCTTCAGGCCCCATGGTGTCATACTCCTCCTTCATTTCTTCTGTAACACAAAAACGCTCATTTTCAGTATTGTACTTGAGGGAACAGCTTACTAAAACTGCAAGCAAATGGAAGTAACAAGAACTCTTCTTTCAGTGAAAACAGAGAACAGGGTGATTGTAGATCTCTGCACAATGGCTTTCCTCACGCAGTTTCATGGATTTGTTCATGTTAGCTGTTCAAGTCTATTCACATGTTACAGTGAACGCCCGTACATCCTGACTATACGAGCGTACATCTGTATGTAAGAAAGAGCCAACATACACGTTCACTTTGCAAAATTGAAACCAGGGACCAGTACCTGGATGAATGCATGCATTGAAAGTAACATAAGAATTACTCAAGGCATATACTGAAAAAAAAATTAAGTGTACAATTAGGGTTGCCAGGTCCCTCCTGGCAACCGGTGGGAGCTTCATGGGGGCGGGGCTGGGGGTGGTGATCCGCACACCCAGCGCGATCACGTCACTTCCAGGTTTACCAGGAAGCGCTGGCATTGTGCCAGGATGCTCTAGCACTCTCTTCCAAAAACTTTTGGGGGAGTGTGCTAGGGCATCCCCGGCACCATGCCGACACTTCCGGGTAAACCCAGAGGTGATGTCATCGTGCTGGCCACGCGGATCATGCGCCCCCCTTTAGCTGACTTACTTCTTACCCATCAACCAGCTGAGGGTCAGTGGGCAGCCCAGTCAATTGGAGGGTGGTTGCCCCCCATTACCAGGAAGATGGGGACTCTATGAACAACGTACAGGGATGGTACATGGGTTCACTGTATGAACTTATGAACAGGGCTATATTTCTTCTCCACACAGGTAGCCCCAGCTGTTACCAAGTATGTTTTTCTGTAGACAAATACAATGTGTGAACTGAGTGATTATATTCCTATTATCTGAGTGGTCAGGAAACAGTATCAGGATCACAAGAAATTGCCTACTAGATCCATGAACACATGTGTCATAAGTAATATGCATGCTCAAAGAAAATTGAGGCTGTGGGGGAGGTGTGGGGTATGTATTTTAAGATCTGTCATTGTTTATTATAAATGTTACAAATGGTTAAAAACAGCAGTATTTTTAAGGGCACTGAAGAACTCTTCTTCCAGTCCCCAGGCTAGTTAGAAATAGTCACTAAATGACCTTATTTTAATAATATTCCAGATGTATCTAAATTATTTATATAAAGAAAGCACAGGCATGTTACTTGACATGACATCAAACACATACAAGAAAATTGTGAACAATCTTTTGAGCTCGCAACCCTTACTGTGAAAATAAAGACTTGAATTTAGCAGTAGAGAAATGTAAACTTATTGGAGTTGAATTTTCAACTTCTTCTGCACGTGCATATTCTAAACTTGGGACAGATCCACCCATTATTTTGGTCCATGTGTCACTCATATGAGCTTCCCTTTCCCATGAGCTAGGGCTGCTGGGAATCTTAACTACAACAATTTTCATGATCTTCGAGGCACCTTCTCAGTGCTTGGGATTGTCAAAGCTGCTGCAGTTTGGCATGTGCCATTCGTTTTGCGTTGTCAAAGCTGCTGCAGTTTTGCATGTCACATATAGCACTGTTCATGTGAATAAAATATTTCTGTGAATGGGAAAAGTGATTAGAGGCTGCAGTGTTAACTGGATGTTGCACCCATCGTTTGAGCAATTTTGCCAGGAGGTTTCTAGAATGAAACGTCTGTTAGTCAATTTGCTTTTGGTGTGGTAGCTCTATGTAGAAATGCATCAAGCTTCGTAAAGTGAGAATAACTACAGAAACCTGTATATGGTCACAGACAGCTGCATCAACCTACTTGCCTTTAACACCAGGTGTAACATACCTACTAGCATAATGTCATGTTAAGTGGCATTATGCTCACCCAGCAGCATTTTATTTATTAATTTATCTCTCATTTATATCCCGCATCTCTCCCCATTGGGCCCCCAAAGCAGTGTATATTGTTCTCCTCTCTTTTATCATCACAACATCCCTGTAAGGTAGGTTAGGCTGAGAGTCTGTGTCTGGCCCAAGGTCACCTAGCAAGCTTCCATAGCAGAGAGGAGTCTTGAACTGGCTCTTCCAGATCCTAGTCTGACACACTCTAACCACTAGCACAATGTCTCAAGACTTATTGAAGGGAACCTGTAGTTCTACTGGTAGAATGGGGATTTCCCTGCCTCCCCCTTCCTTCTACAGGAGCCCCCCCTAGGGTTGCCAGGTCCCTCTTTGCTACCAGCGGTTTTTGGGGCGGAGCCTGAGGAGGGCGGGGTTTGGGGAGGGGAGGAACGTCAATGTCATAGAGTCCAATGGCCAAAGCGGCCATTTTCTTCAGG
>NC_079326.1:24429103-24444103 GCF_029931775.1 Euleptes europaea
GTACTGTTTGCTGGCTCAAAATAGACACTAATTTTACATCTGTCTCTGAGGCACAGCAAAAAACCAACTAAAGAGCAGTAATAAATGTCCAAAACCAGCACTGGTATCCAAAATTCTCATGGTAATCTTCTAAGGAATTAATTACAATTCTGTGTAGTAGTCGCATTGGCAAAATGGGCCCCTAATTATACCCAGGTACTTTACTGTATTGCAGAGAAATTTGCCACGCGGCACTGTGCTTACAATAAGTCAGTGAGATCGAGCTACATGCCTATGAAGATTATCTGACTTATTGTAATTGTGTGCCATTTTGTGCTGAATCATATTAAAGTTTCATTTTCTATAAAACTATATGTGTAATATGGGGTTACCAATGCATCTAAAGCTGGCATTTAAATTTGCTTCCCAAGCTGTGGGAGTAGTAAGAGATATGGGAATGTGAGTTCCTTTAAAAAAACAACAACACTATATTTAAAAGCAGCAGTGCTTTATCTATAACAAGACCCTGGTATAGTAAACCTTTCCTATTCTTCTCTGAAAGCAAATAATACTTCAATTGGTATCAGCGTATGGATTAATTTTACAGTTAGATTTAAGCCAAGAAAGCTCTTACTAGCTAAGGAAGCATCCTGGTGATTGGTCTATTTTTCTGTAGTTTATAGGGCACAAATTAGTACCAGCTGCCAACTAAGACACTTTATTCTACTCATCAAATTATCTGAAGAAATACTCTGCCCCCACCCTTTACAGGAAAGGCCTCTAGCAACTAGGCTTCCCATTTGCCTGGTTAACTGGGCTGCCCACTGACCCTCAGCTGGTTGACGGGCAGAAGCAGGCCAGCTGAAGGGGTGGAAACGATCCCCACACATGGTGCAATGACATCACTTCCAGGTTTACCCTGTAAATGCTGGCATCGTGTTGGGGGCACTCTAGCATTCTCCCCTTGAAACTCTGTGGTTTCCATAGAGTTTTTGGATGACATTGCTAGAGCGTTCTGCGTTATGCTGGCACTTATGGAATAAACCCAGATGTGATGTCATTGCGCCGTGCACGCAGATCGCCAGCCCCACCTCCAAAAAGCTCCCGCCAGTGGCAAGGGGGACCTGGCAACCCTAAGGGTAATCTTTTAAAAGCACTTAAAATTAAGCTAATTGGTTCTCAGAATATCATCTTGAAACTGCTCTGCTCAATATTTGCTAACTACTCTCCTCATATTCAAGGGGCTTGCTGCACTGCTGTTCTTTTAATTTCTCAACATGCAAGCAAAAACTATGGTTAAAACCCAAACAGTGTCCCTAGTCTATGATGTAACTTTTCACTTATCTGAAGAATTGCTATTAAGGCTTTGATATGAAAAGTAAAACAAAAAATTTTGACTTTCCCCCTGATATGCAGGGAATTTAAATCAACAATTCTTCTGACTGTAGAAGGATGGCACAGAGAACATGTCTGTGTGGTTTGAACAAACATGCCTAAATCCTCTGGGGTCTAATTTGTGTTCTGACC
This sequence comes from Euleptes europaea, assembly GCF_029931775.1. NCBI lineage: Eukaryota > Metazoa > Chordata > Lepidosauria > Squamata > Sphaerodactylidae > Euleptes > Euleptes europaea. The sequence continues at coordinate 24,430,610 of NC_079326.1, forward strand.
CACACTGCCAGGCTGATCTAGGACAGTCACTCCGGCAAAATGTTCACATCATCTCACAAATTTGGAAGTGCTGTAGAGTTTGAGAAATGTTTGTGTTGTGTGTTTTGTCACTCCTGAAAATGCTTATCTCAGTGTCTCTGTTGAACAAATGTGAAATTAACTTCTGCAAAGGGGCCTCTCCTTGGAATTAATCAAGACATAAGAAATACAAGCAGCTGTAAGGTCCAAAACGGATGGTACATTCATACAGTTCGCATATTTCCTGACATTTCACAATGTCTACAGACTCCACCTAACTTCTTTGGACATCTGGCAATCAGGTCCAAATGGAATCAGGTTACAGGCAAAGATAACAACCTCTATGCTGTGTGAAACCCTGGAGTGCTTCTGCCAGTAAGAGTAAACAATACTAACCGCGATAAACCAAGGGTCTGGCTCATAGGGTTGCCAGGTCCCTCTTCGCCACCACTGGGAGATTTTGGGGGCGGAGCCTGAGGAGGGTGGGCTTGGGGAGGGGAGGGACTTCAATGCCACAGAGTTCAATTGCCAAAGTGGCCATTTTTCTCCAGGTGATCTGATCTCTATCAGCTGGAGATCAGTTGAATTAGCAGGAGATCTCCTGCTACTACCTGGCAGTTGGCAACCCTACTGGCTCAGCATAAGATAGCTTCATGTGTTTGTGTGGAATAGGGTTGCCAGCTCCGGGTTGGGTAACACCTGGAGATTTTGAAGGTGGAGCCTAAGGAGGGCAGAGTTTGGAGAGGGGAGGGACTTCAGTGGGGTATAATGCCATAGAGTCCACCTTCCAAAGCAGCCAGTTTCATCGGGGGAACTGATCTCTATTGCCTGGAGGTCAGATGTAACAGCGGGAGATCTCCAGTCAGCTTCCTCGAGGTTAGCAACCCTACGTGGGAAGCAAAGGCAGATGTGCGGGTAGATGCTTAAAGTTCTTGTACTTTGTTTTGATACAACCTTTCTTCTGAAGTTGCTGGGCTTTCTTTGTGAACATGCTGTTAAACAATCTAGAGCACAGTGGAGTATTTGTATGGATTTAATCTTTGAGAAGGGAAAGCCAAAAGCCAGTGGCCTAAGCAGAAAAAGTATCCTACAGGCATTTTTGGCCTTCTGTCCCAGCCCTCCTCCAGAAGCGAAGTCCATTTTAGTAATTTCTCTTTCTCTAAATAGAGATATCAACTAATACAATAAGAAAAAGCACTTCCGTGCATGTGCAAAGTGCAATTCTCTTATTCATCAGCAATAGTAGCCTGTCTGTAGTAATAAGGTCTAGGGATTTCTTCAAGAACAACTGAGAGCTTTCATGGAAGCATGAACCCAGGGTCCTGTTGTTTTCATAATCAAGCACTGTCCTGCCTGTCTTAGCAGCAAACAGAGATCACATTAAAAGAAAAATGAAAGCTTTCATAAGCTAAACCTCATATTTTAAATCTCATCCTATCACTTTCACCACCGTCAGATGCTAAAGTTGCTTCAGTTACACAAACCTCATTACGAAAAACACGCTAAAAACATGCTAAAAGTTAACTGCAAATATGCCAAGTGACGAGGCTTCAATGTTCAGCAAAATGATGACCATAAAAGTAGCAAACCAGAATGACAGCATAATATATTTACACTTCTGTGTGTACATCACTGGAGAAAACTCTGCCCACATTTAGAAACAGAGACTCCTCTACAGAATGAACAAGTGCTTCGGTACCGCCATAGTGTATGTTTTTGTAATTTGTTAAGTCATGTTGTAAAACGCTCCTGCAACACCCATAACACTGGGTGTATGCTTTAATAAACGCCTAAACATTTCCACCCTTAAATAGCTCTTCTTTGGACAGAGTGTGGAAAGCTTGTTCAAATTATTTACAAAATTTTAAATCTTAAAACAGAAGAGTATGCTCAAGTATTGCTTTCGGATTCATCTGTAAGTGAGCTGGCTATTGTCTAAAATTAAGACAGGATTGCTCAAACCAAGACTATGGCACCAGACTTCCTATGGACAGAACTATTTCTACCATGGAAACCCAAAAGAGGAGAGGTCTATCACTGGCAGATCAATGGCAACCAGTTCGGTGACTAAAAGGAGCCTCCATGTTCAGAGGCAGTAAACCTCTGATTATTAGGGCCAGAAGGCAACATCAAGGGAAGGCCTCGGCCTCTACTCCCTGTTGTTGGTCCTCCAGAGGAACTGGTCGGCCACTATATGAGACTGGATGCTGGATTAGATGGACCACTGGTTTGATCCAGCAGGGCTCCTCTTATGTTCCTATACACTTGTGAGAATTTCAGAGGGCATTTTGGACTGTAGCAGGAAGAAGGAGGCAAGGAAGCCACACTCCAAGATGGAAACCCTGCTGTCCACAGAAAAACTCTGGTGGATCAAAGTCTTTGTTTTCATCATTTGAAGGGAGGTGGGGATTAGTGGCACGCCGAAAATAAAATAAAAAGGAACTTCTCAAATCCTTTGGTCACGTTTGGTACGAAAGCCCCATGCTTATGTTTTAGTTTTGAGACAGCATAATATTAGGTAAACAACATTCAAACAAACTATTTTAGACATACTATGGATACTTCAGCACACTATATTGTTGTCATCTGTTACATTGAACTATCACTGGAGTTTTCCCACAGGTAGTCTTAAGGAGGTGCAACAGGTCAGCTTCTACCAGGCCCTGAGCATGCCATGGGGCAATTTCTTTGATATCTCCTGTTGGGTTTTCAGTGCTGTGCAGAACAATTATACAATGCTTATTCTATGTTATCTCGCCTGCTGTGCCTGCGCTGCAGCCTTCCCATAGTTAACTGCTTCCTGCTTTCCTGTCTATAGCTTGAAGTCTTCCTTGACCATCCAAGGCAGATGGTTTTCAAGTCCTAGCAGTCCTATTCACCCAGAGTTGCCAACCTCCAGGTGGTGGCTGGAGATCGCCCGCTATTACAACTGGTCTCCAGCCAATAGACATCAGTTCCCCTGGAGAAAATGGCTGCTATCTATCTATCTATCTATCTATCCATCCATCCATCCATCCATCCATCCATCCATCTATCCATCTATCCATCTATCCATCCATCCATCCATCCATCCATCCATCTATCTATCTATCTATCTATCTATCTATCTATCTATCTATCTATCTATCTATCTATCTATCTATCTATCTATCTATCTATCTATCTATCCATCCATCCATCCATCCATCCATCCATCCATCCATCCATCCATCCATCCATCCATCCATCCATCATTTTATTTGCAGTCATAGACCATCAAACTGAATAATATAAAGTAAAACAAGTACAAAATACAATTAAAATTTAGATACTTAAAAATGGGGGGATGCAGAGGTACATAGCTAATTAATATCAAGTAGAATGAAAGCAGTATAGTATTAAAATGCTTAATAATAGCAGAAGAAAAAATGGCTGCTTTGGCAATTGGACTCTATGGCATTGAAGTCCGTCCTCTCTCCAAACCCTGCCTTTCTCAGGCTCCACCCCCAAAATCTCCAGGTATTTCCCAACCTGGAGCTGGCAACATGATATCCACCTGATCCTGCAGGCTGAAGTCCTGTCCACAACTAGTTACTCTGTTTGCTTGTTGCCAATCATCAGGCACGTTGCTCTGATGGAAATTTCCCCTCAGGACCCACAAATCATAAGGTATCCTTGCTGCCAATCTATAATCTCCCCACTATGCTGTAGAACAGCTGACATCACTGTTTAAATTTTAAATCACAAGTATAAGTGACAACAGATGACTGCTTGTTTAAAACCAAATGAAATTATTAGTAAATTAGATACCCATAAAATCCATAGTTTCAAGCAGAATAACCGCTGGATGCCTTACAGAAGATTGTAAACTTTCTCTAGCCTACGTGAGAAGTTAGACTCTGGAGAATTTGGGAGAACGGGCGTTTGGCAGAAGAAAGTTTGGCTGCAGAATTGAATACCATAATTCTGATTCACGAAAAGCATCCTTGCTGTCCACTGTACATTTCTAAGGTAGTAACAACATACAGTTGGGACCGACACAACAGAAGCAAAATACTCTGCAAAGTACAAATGCTCTCCATTGCTTCAGTTCCTGTAGTGAGACACAGATGTGAATTAGGCACCGGACAGAAAAGTTTGGGACGGCTTCAATATTAGGTTCACTTTCCTTTGACTGTATCGTGACAGCATTTCACAAAGGAACCTTCAGGAATAAGTGTGTGTTTTAAGTACAGATGGGTCCTGTAGAGGAAACTACCCACAAGATGCAAGTATGTGTGGACACCCACACCGAAAATCCTGTTTTCAATATTCCATCCTCACACATTTAGGTGGCTCTGTAAGAAACAGTAATACTGCTTTTCCCATTTGGTAAACTGGTCCAGACAAACGGATTACCTTAAAGAGATAGCCATCTCATGGAAGAAGTTGAAATAACTCACACATAGGTAGCAGTTATTCGTTTGCACAAATCACAATCATCCTAAGAAGATAGGCCTAGGGAGGGAGAGGCGGTGCAGCAATGCTTGGTTGATCTGATCCAGGTTCCATGACTTTCCTTAGAGAATTAACTAATATTTAAGGAGAAGAAGCCAAAACTATTTATATTTTATTTGAAGTATTCCCCAGATGTATAAAGAAAATTAGGCGCAAGTGCAGATGCGTGGGGGGCAACTAAACTATTTGCATTTAAAGGTTGGAAGATTTTCAATGGAATTTTCAGGTGTGAATAAGACTTTTCACATCCTTAAGTTAAGGAACAAAGAATGAATCCGAAGAGAAAGTGCTGGCCTTGTTACACTGCTTAAGGCAAAGGAAAATGGATACATCCTTCTTTGTAAAGCAAGGGTGATTCCCATTTAATTATATAAGAAACGCAGCCTCTGGGAGAATGTGGACTTTTACTATTCCCACCCAGGTAAGTCTGATAGAAGCTTCCTTGGTCTGCTCCTTAGGAGAGTTATTGTTCATTTTAAGAATGAACAGCCCTAGTGCTTGCTGAAGTTAAGGGCTGACATCGCTGCAGGTGAACTTAGCTGCTTCTCATCAGTTAGACACTGAGCCCTTTTCCCTGACAAGGTGTGGATTTATGAGATGAGAGCAAAATAATTCTCGCTTAGCTGCTGACTATGATGTGGTTCAGTAATTCTTGGGCTGCTTTGCTAACCCAAGAGCAGCAAGAAAGCTTACAAAGGAACCTTCCAGTGAACTCTGAGAAGAGGGGAGGAAAGAGGGTTTTTTTTAATGGCAAAAGAACCAAAGTATAGCTAGACACCAAGTGCTCATCTGTCCTGGTTATTATTATAAAAGAATCTAGCACCTGTACTCACTCACATTCACATAGATAGATGGAAGAAAGAATGAAAGACAGGAAGACCATCATTTGACAAGTGGCATCTTTCACTGGTATATGACAGTGTCAAAAACATTCATTACAGTATTTAAAGGTGCTGATGAATGGCATGCAGAAGAGGCGATGAAAAAACCCTCGCATTGCCTATCATTTCAGGGCTAATACCAGTGTTGGAGGGGGGGGGGTACAGTGGTTCAATTTCAACCGGCAAAACCAGATGCGGAGAAGGGATAAGTTTTAAACCCCCTTTCCTACCTGTTGTGGCCCCAATCCAAATCACAGCCCTGCACACACCCATTAAAATATGTTTGGAAGATCTAGTCATAGATCTCTCAGCTTCACATATAGTTGGGCCCAGATGGGGGGGGGGGAGGGAGAGAGAGAGTTTTTAAACTAAAACTATTTTTATTTGAAGTAAAACAAATTAGTTTAACAGAACTCTGAATCTTGAATACACGAACCTTGACAGACAGATTAGCCTGATCTCCAGAGCTATTATGGGCTATTATGTAAATCCATATTTACGGAGAGTGTTCAAACTGTAGATTATTGAGTCTGGATATCATAATGGATTCTTTGAAGTGGTTGTGATCTGTCACTTAACATACTTGCTGTGCAAAAGGTTTCTGGATTTATTTTTTTTAAGTGCAGTTGGGGTCTTTTTAACACTGTGAATAGGAGCTATCAAAACAGCAAACCCTTTGAGCAATTTGAGTCTCTGACATCTATTGGTAGTTGTGAGTATTTTACACTGCAGTCATTGAGGTTGTTGTCAACATTTAACTAGGCAGCCCCAAGTAAGCTGATTTTTCTGGTTCTACACCACAGAAGGAATCTGGATTTGAAAGATGAGAGAAGGGCAAGTACTCCTAGCGAAAGCACCACACCGTACTCGGAAAATATGGCAAGTAAAATGCAACTTGGACACTATTTAAGTGGAAATGTCATGCACCATAGCCACTCCATTATACATACTTGCTCCCAATATACTGAGCTGTCAATACTTAGGGCCATGTCAGCCGAGCAGTTACCACATCTCTAGGCTGTGGTTCTTTATGTAAGTTAAAGTGACTTCTGCATCCCTCACACACAGAGGAGCATGCCTATGAAAAGTGTCAATGGGCATGTTGCAAGTACATGGCAACTCATCACTGATGTATTATGATTTTTGGATGTGAATAGCTATGCACAGTGAAGCATGGAGAAATGGCTTGGAGATGTTAAAAGGACATACCGGCCATGCCCTGGATTAACTGATAATGCATAGTGTATGCAAAGTTTCACCCTGACCTGGATGGCCCAGGCTAGCCTGATTTCATCAGATCTTAGAAGCTAAGCAGGGTCAACCCTGGTTACTATTTGGATGGGAGACCACCAAGGAATACTAGGGTTGCTATGCAGAGGAAGGCACTGGCAAACCACCTCTGTTAGTCTCTTGCCATTAAAACCCCAAAAGGGGTGGCCATAAGTCGGCTGCGGCTTGACGTCACTTTACACACACACACACAAAGTTTCACAGCTTCCTTTTACAACCAGGCCTTCTGTTACAGAGAGGTCGTTATGGCTCACTTTGGAAAGATACTCTCTGAGCACATCTAGGCCTTGATACTTATCATGAAGCCATTCTTATGTTTAAAAGGTGCAAGAGAGGGCCTTGACACAGAGCAGATTATTGTTGTCTAGGGTTGCCAGGTCCCCCTTTGCCAACAGCTGGAGGTTTTTGGGGCGGAGCCTGAGGAGGGCAGAGTTTGGGGAGGGGAGGGACTTCAATGCCATAGAGTCCAACTGGCAAAGCGGCCATTTTCTCCAGGTGAACTGATCTCTATCAGCTGGAGATCGTTCGTAATAACAGGAGATCTCCAGCTAGTACCTGGAGGTTGGCAACCCTATTGTTGTCTCCTTGTTTACGTGGTTTTATTTTGCCAGCATGGGTTCCTAAGGATTTGTTTATAGGAGAAGCATGGTTCCTACTGCTTTGGTAATGGTTGAGGGGAAAATAAGTTTAAAAATATCCTGTATCCTCTCCTAAATCTTTAGGACCAGCTTGGAAACCAAATTAAATCAATACACTTTCACCATTCCTGTCAGTGAAATTTCTTGAGCAAACAAGTACCATAATATTCCCAGGTGCTTGAAAACATCTGAAGAGCTACCCCGCATTCATGGATGACTTCATGCAAGGGGGTGATTTACCCCAGCTCTGCCACGAGGTAAACGTGACATGGAAAAAGCAGTCCCTTTTATTCACACAACTCAAAAGTGCTTTTTAAAAAAAGCATGGTGTGCATTGACTATGTCTCTTGCAGTCAATAGTAATAATATTTATCACTTCACCTTTTTAAAAAAAAGAATACGAGGGACTGTATCCATGCTTAAAGAACTGGAAAAATCTACATATCTCTCTTACTTGGGCTCATTTGAAATTTCTCAACTTGCACTTCAGAGACTTTCATAGTTCCCTGTGCTTGCTTCATCTCTAGCACTCTTGCCAAATAATGTCTTGATAACCTGTACTTCAAACCTTAAGTCAATAAATGTCTATGAGGACCAGAAGGGGGGGAAAGACAGAGAAAGTGCCTTCATAAAATCAGACTGCAGTAAAAGAATGCTGAATAATAACGCTGCAAACAATGGCCGTGCCTGTACGGTTTGATGTATTTTATAAATCTATTTGCCAACAATCCTTTAAATATGTCAAACATGTCCGTGCCATACAGGCCCGAGGAAGAAAATCACTTAGGAAGATCCTTTAATTATTGGGATACATGACAATTCAAAAATATATTTCAAATCAACCAGTAAGATAAAACATTAAAAGCTTACACAGAGATGCACATTTATTATCATGCCTGAAGGATATTCAAGAAGAATGTGAAAATAACTGTAATTTGTTTAGGATCTCAAAGAATGAAATAATAAGCTACCGAACCATCAGAATTGTTTTGGTGTTGTTATGTGACAAGAGGGAAGGCCTTGTCTAGCGTTAAAAAGTTTTATAGTAAAATAAGGCCTTGGAAATAAAACATCGAATAAACTCAGCAAGTAAAAAGGGGAAATGTGTCCTTGCATAAACAGACATTGTGTCTATCACCTTCCGCAGAGAGGTTACTCAACTTTAAACATACACAACTAGGTGTACATTTAAGGAACATTTGGGTGTTTTCTGAAGGTTCAAGCACAGAGCACGCACGCACGCACACACACACACACCATATCCTAAGCTATCACTTTTGTAACATTAAACACATTTCCAAAATCCGTAACTCCTTTCCAATTTGCTGTTTAGTCGTTCCGCAGCTGCTGGCATTTTCTCCTCTTCCACCCCAAAGATTAATAGCTCTATTTTATGAGTCATTTTTCATAAATGCATTTAACTCCCAGTTTAGTTTTTAAATCTCTTAAATTTCAGGGCAGTGGTTATAACCCAGATTCTCGGGAGTGTTAACTCTTACTTTGAACCCTACCTTCTTCAGGAGTAACCATCTCTTGTATCTTAAGGGAATATTTTCTGGCACTGAAACAGCGCTGCCTCCATCGAAAAGGATTTTGACATTCCATATCAGAAAGTCTTGCTTTCCAGTCCTCCTTGCCTCACTATAGTGAGGTTTTGTTCTTGATTTCTACAGCCCACAGATGTCAAAAGGAGATCCTCTGTTAAAGAAATGAGCGATTCAGGTAATTTGCTGCTTCCTTGACCATCCACAGAACTAATGGGAGGGATGGGCTCTTCTGTAGGATAACTGTGGATCACCTGAAGGGCTTGAAAGGGGAGGGGGAAGCGACAGCATTAAGGTGGAAATGAGGCCTGGTGTGCTTTCTGCAGGAAGTGTGGCTTTTGTGGGAAAAAAAGTTGCTTGGGGCGCTGTGTGTGTGTGTATTGTGAAAGTCACAGGCAGTTGCGACAGCATTTTGATCCGGCAACCTGAAACTTCAGGTTTTCAAAACTTGACCACAAACATGAATAAAATTTTATAATCACACTCCCAAAGGTTTGAAATCTTTTTGTTACTGGCCGGTTTCACATTCGTCCATCAACACACTCTCATGCTTTTTCCATCCTCGAAAAGTTTTATCCTACTCTTCGGAGTCCTGTTCTGTTGCTTACGATGCTTGAGATTCTACCTTTTGGAGAAAGGTGGTCATTAAAAAAAAAAAAACAAATTACACATGCTTCTTTTGCTCACTAGGAAAGCGCAGGCCCTGTTCTTAACCCACAAAACCTTTGTCTGCTTGTTTTCCAAAATAGCACCATTCCACCTCTCAGTTGACAAAACCAGACAACAATGAGAGGGACAGTGACATGGCAGACACAAAAGCTCAACACATTATGGCCACTCTAAACAGAATACAAAAGCAAGGGAGTCAGTGATGTGTAAACCAAACAATGTAAGGGAGAAAATATTGAATAATTTCTGTCATGAGGCACCGACTAAAGCCTGGCCCTAATTGAATTAAACTCCCATTTATTTGCTCAGGCCTGAACTACAGGCTGGGGGGATAAAAACAAAACAAAAAACCTTAAGATTTGCTCAACTGTTCTGAGGTACCACCTTTCTTCACCCCTGTATAAATCCACCATCTGTGCTCGCACGCACACATGTTCCATCTCGCAACAAATGCACCGAGACCCTACCAAGCGCGGGAGCCAAAAAAGCACGAGGCGCACAAAAGCTCCCCAGGCCACCCCAAGCCTAAAGGAGCCAAAGGGGGAAGAAAAAGATCCTTTGCTCATTGCCCAGGTGAGATAGCCTGGTGCGTCCTCTCAGCCTCGACACGCGTCAAGTAAAAGAAAGGTTAAAATTAGAAAATTCAATTTATTTGATAATTTCCCAGAATAATTAGAGTTAATATGGGTTAATTAATATGCAAATCTCTCAGCAGATGTTCTGCAGCAGGGCCTGTGTGAGAAAACAGCCTTTGCTTTCTCCTACGTGATTTTGGCTGTCAGTTATTGGGTATAATTACTGTAACTAACCGAATACACACAAAACCTTTGGAATATAAAATTGTTACAGTTCTAGTTCTGCACAAGCTGCTACTTTTCTGCAATAAAAGCGAACAATTTCTTTCAGGAAAATAGGAGCCTTTTTGTTCCTTTTCTTGATTTAAAAAGAAGAAATGAATCAACTAAATGGCTTATCTTTTTCTATGCATAATTAGGTCAGTATTATATGAACATTCCAATGAGCAGTGGTACAAACGTACATATAAAATGATAGCTCAAACCACCTGCAAAATCACATTAAATTGTTTTATTCAGAATCTTTTTCTTCCCCACAAGAACTTTGAAAGGCTACGTGTCTTTCCTGCCAACACTGCCAGTGTTTAAGGGGGGGGGGGGGGGAATCAAAGGAAGCCTACAACTTCACTTCTACATTTATACACACACACACACACACACACACACACACACATTTAAGTCATAAAAGGTACCAACGTTTTTAATATGCGCAAAACACGGCACTCTTTCTCTTTATAAAAATTAGCCGCAGTTAAGTATTTTCAACTTTTGAAAATGCTTTCACTTTGAATAATAAAAGGAGAGTTTCTCTGTGCGGGTCATCTGTCAGCAAAATGAATATATGAATGCCATTATCCAAAATGGTTTTTATCCTCTTTGGAGAGATTCGGTCTTTCATATATATCAAAGCACTCCTTACTTTTCCATGCCATCAGGTAAATAATCATTTTTGCTGTATGTAAAAAAAATGTTAAGATGGAAGACAGCCAAGGCTGCAGCAGACACTAATGGGTTTACTCAAGCTAGTAAAGATTACTTGTGGGTAAGGGTTGTTGGATTGGACTGCCCTTAACTTTTTCTACCAGTAGATAGCTTCAGATTCACTTTTAAATTGTTATTTGTTAGGCAGATTTCAGAACCAGATTTTTTTTTCTTAATTCTGAACTTCACCCCGATTTTTAACAATATTCAAAGTCTATTATTTTATGGATTCCCCCCTTCATGCTCCCCTGCTCTTTTAAATCACACGCAAACAAAATCACTATTACATATGCGTTTGGTGACAGAAAGTGTCGGTAAACAATTCCTTTTTTAATTTTCTTTTGATGATGCTTTCTACAAAATCTCTACTCCCTTGTGGTCCCTCCTTAATAATTAGTCAAAGTTACCAGTAAATGATAAATTGTGTGTGTGTGTATGTAAGTATTTAGTATATCAGCACATTCAAACAGAAGCAGATAATTTACAAACTTTCCCTTTTTCACCACTTCCAGTGTTTGAGCAGCACATTCCAACTGCAAATCTACTCAAGCTGGGTGATGTACATACTTGTAACAATCCCACTGACACTGATAGGTATGTGTTTGAACACTAAAACTTCTTATCAGGCAGCCCTGTTCAAAAGCCTGACTGTCTTTTGAAGGGCAGGAGGTGGGGTAGGGAGAGACTGGCTCTTGTTATAAAACTATTTCCGCTTGCCTCCAATTGTGTGGTAGGGTTGCCAACCTCCAGGTGGTGGCTGGAGATCTCTCAGAATTATGATTGATCTCCAGGCTACAGAGATCAGTTCCCTGGAAGAAAATGGCTGCTTTGGAAGGTGGACTTTATGGGCATTATACCCAGCTGAGGCCCCTCCTCTCCCCAGGCCCAGCCCTCTCCTGGCTTGACTCCCAAAATCTCCAGGAATTTCCCAACCCACAGCTGGCAGCCCTGTAGTGTGGCATCATGGTTGAAAGCCACCAGAACCAACTGGACAACCCCCAAGACACAGCCACACTCTTATGCATGATCAGTCCCAAGTGGCATAATTTGCTGATTCTGGTTAAATGTGTGTCCTTTTGTCAGCTCAAACGCTAGGTGAGGCAAAATCCAGATAGCTATGTACCCATTGCTCACTAAAGCATTCATCTGTATTGCAAGCAACTTAATTCTTCCAATGATGGTTGCTCGTTAGAGTTTATGCATGGTTAAAAAAAAAACTTTAATCTACAGCTCTTTGAGAACTGCTGAAATAAAACCATGCCAATATGCATTTGTCAAGAGATTATAAAAAAAGTGGGAAATCTATAAAGATGTTATGGTACCTACAAAACCAGGCAATTCTGCTAACGATGCCAAGATAACACCAATCTGAAATTCACAAATAAACTTTGGTGAAAATGGCTGTTTCCTCCCTGATCCTGTTAGCTGTCATTTGCTAACCAAGGCCTTCGTAAGTGTTCACTGCAATGGAAGCTGGACACTTGTATATTTTCTTCTTCTTTGGGTTTCAGTTTAGTCATCAAGATTATCTGTGGGCTGACAGTTCTATGATCTATGGCCTAGACCTTAAACCACAACAACAACAAAGGAGCGCATTGAAGGCAACTACGAATTTTATCCTCTCCCTGGCAGAAACTATCTTATGAAGTATTGATAACACATTATCTTTCAGAACAGAATAATGCTGAACAAAATGATACTAAAAGTTGTTTTAAGGAAACCTCCTGGCTCTGTAAAAGTTATTATTCAGAAGTTTACATGGCCTGTGAAAACTTATCAAAATGCTGTGAGCACAAAGTACAGAACCTACGTTGCAATTAAGATACCGTGGAATGCAAAGGGGTACGTAGGAGATAAGGCCACTTGTTTTTTTAAAAAATGAAAAAGACATATTCAACCTTGATGAGAACGGGGGTTGCACAAATTACCTTTCCTTGGGGTCTGTACAAGGGAGAGTTGATAATGTTTGCTCATTTTAACTTTGATAAGAGGCAGGAGCACACATTAGAATGGTTCCAAAGTGATTTCATTGTGCTTCTGCAATGTATTGGAATATACTGTCCTAGAATTTTAACTCTGAAGTGTATTCATGGGACATTAAGCTCTTCATCAGTTCACAGCTGACAGGTGCCAGGAAGAAGCCTTTATAGTTATGTATTTAAAATATTTTGTTGTATCCCACCTTTCCTTCTAAGGCTCAAAAAAGACCATAACATAATGCCATCAAGGAATAAAACATTAGAGAGATCCAATGGATTAAGATACAATTAAGAAATTCCTTTAAAAATCATAATTCCACAAGCCAAAACTCCTCAGCATTAGACAAACGTGATCCTCATTTAGCCAATGGTCTGCTGAAAAAAGGGGACCACTTCACAAGGGTTCCTAAAGGGTAGAAGAAACAGAGCTCTCCTAACCCTCT
>NC_079326.1:30621603-30691603 GCF_029931775.1 Euleptes europaea
AATTCTAGCCTTCATTGTCATTCAAGCCTCTTTCAGAATACTTTGAATATTTTAAAGAATACTTGGGTTTTTAGTGTCAATTTATAGTTGTCAATATATTGAATATTTTCAAAAGTGGTGACCAAAGATGATAATATTCATGTAGATAGATGAACTAACAAACCAACAGGTTTTCATGTCTTTTATCACATATAAGGATGTACCAAGTGTCTTTGGAAGATGAAAAATTAGACTGGAAATACAGGATAGGATCTCACAGAGGATTTCAACTGATGGAAGCAGGGGCAGTTTTTACCAATTTCCCCTCTGGCTGCAGAGCTCCATTCCCCACCCCACCCCAATACTCTTCCGGGGAGTACCTTAGGAGCAGTATTGGAGGGGTTGTGCTGTAGCAGGGGGGGGGAGACAAGGAATTCATGCTTTCCTAACTGAAGGATTCAAGAAGAAGAGTTGGTTTTTATACCCTGCTTTTCTCTATCGTAAGGAGTCTCAAAGTGGCTTACAGTCGCCTCCCCTTCCCCCTGCCCACGGCCAAGCACCTTGTGAGGTGGGTGGGGCTGAGAACTGGGAGTAGCCCAAGGTCACCCAGCACGCTTCATATGGAGGAGTGGGGAATTGAATCTCTAATCTACAACTCTAGATTAGAGTCCGCCACTCTTAACCACAACACCATGTGTGCTCTGGGATTAATCCAGGCTGTGGGATAATTCCTTTATTCTCAAAGAGTAGCAATTTTAAACCAAAATTGCCCACTCAACTCAGATATTAGGAACTTTAATGCATACTGTACTCTACTATCTCCAGCTTCAATCTAGACTGTATTTCAAAAGCAGAGGAAATATATTTGCTGGAGGTATATTTTTGGCAAATATTTTAGCAGAATTGACCTATAGAACATTTAAGGATGATTTTGTGGACAAGAATTGTAGTTGAGAGACTTTGAGGAAAACAGATTTCAGTAATAGTTGTTAATCCCGTCACATTATTCATCCTAAATGGTTTATAGCCTACTGTGTTTCATCATGAACTTGAATTCATGAATGTTCTGTTAGAAACCATTTTGCTTGTTTCATCAGCATTTTGAACTGATTTGCGTCGCGATACAGAAACGAATGCTTTTGCCATGCAAAGCAAAGATTTAGTTATGAGAAATGCGCACCCTTTCCCACTATAATTTTAACCTGCGAAGCAGTACCCAGGTGAATAACTTAGACAAGTTAACTGCAGGGTAGTTCTATGTCGTCTACTGCCTGCTGCTGGAGTAATGTAGAGCTCTCCAGCAAAGCTGCGGTTATAATTTGATATGCTTGAATGAATGGGACTTGTATGGGACGACACCAACTAAAATCTCTCATATTTTTAAATACTATGCTTTCTATGTGGTGGTCACATTTGAAAAAGATGTTCTATATGGACGTGCAGCAACTTGGAAGCTTGAGTTGCATAAGACACTGGGTTGTAGGGGTTTCCATAATTAGGTAATTGCATATGGGATTTGAGTTTTGTTTTTTTTAAAGAATCTCAGTAATCTTAACAGCTAGCTGTTGCTCTTGTTCACTTGTAGGATGTTGTCCAGATCTTTGTTTGTGGATCTGGTTAGAGTAAAGCATGTTAATTATAGCTTGTCCTTTGTAGTGTAACAAGTACTTTTTACTAATCCAGCGCTGTAAAAATGATTTTTAAAAATTCCTCCCCAGCCTCCCCTCCCCCTCCTTCCTTTTCTATACAACAATTCTAGACAGTCCGGGTACTGTGTTGCTTGAGCTAAGGCTGGGCTGTTAGCTAAATTAAGCCATTGTGACTCAAAATCCTCCTTTAATAAGGTTCATGCTGTCTACAACTTCATCATTTTCTGCTGAATGATAATTACTTTATTCAATCATGTTCAAGGTTTTAGTGAAAGCTAGCATTGATTGATTAACTTCAATTACCATGCTTACATTTGCATAGATAAAAACTGCTTTTCAATTTGTGAGTGGCACGCCAGTGGAAACCCTGCGCTGATATTTGCATTTCAATGTGAACAGTGAAGAATAAAGGTGGGAGAGAGGTCTGATCAGTGCTAAGCCCTTTCTGCTTCAGTGCTTAAGCATTTTTTTTCCATAAACACTCTTGTTATGATGTTAGTTTGTTCAATCCACTCTGAAGGTAACCGATGGAGCCTCCTGTTTACAAGCATGCATGACAATCTAACAGTGAGGACTGGGAAATCTGAAAGTCAAGACTTTTGACAGAAGCTAGGCTGTGCGCCGTGCAAATTAAACAGAATTCTCTCTCGCTGGTGCTGCTAAAATGGAAGGACAGAATCCCTCTCCGATGCTTTGTGAAGTAGCGTTGTCAGCTATTGATTTAGACTCCAAATTTTGACACGGCTGTTTCCATGGAACAGTCTGGTGACTCAGCAAATGAAGCACTTGCCTTCTGTCTGTCTGTTTTGCCAATTGCACCAAAAGAGAAGTCCCAAGATGCAAATTGAAGACGGCTTCCTCTGTAGGAAAAGGGCATCTCACATAGCTTTCAGTAAGTTAAACCCTAGATGCATATCACCCTCTGAATGAAACTTCTTTCCACATAAAGACTCCGCTTTCGTAGGAAGGGGTCGCTTGATTAGTATTTTAAGAGGAGAGATATAACTTTGTGATAAAGTATATACTTTACACGTAGAAGGTCCTAGGCTCAGGTTTTTAGATAGCAAAATGAAGACCTATCCTCAAAGAAATTGGCATTTTCACAGTTGAGTTTGATTGACTATTGGTCTAGTTCAGAATAAGATAGTTTCATGTGTGCTTGGGAGCCACAACCCAGAGCTGCCACAAGAAATGGTAGCCTTATGTCAGCTTTCGCCATAATATGTAGCAAAATTTAACTTATCTCCTGACATAAGTGCGCTTCATTTCCTCACTGCCCAAACCTCCTTGTTGGTTGATGCTTGCACGGGTCGGGTAACAGCGTAATGACATCGGAACACAGTTTAAGCTTGTACTACATGCTGTGGGGAGGGGCAAGACTGCACAGGATTTCTGTTCCTGATTACTTGTGAGATTCAGTCAGTGAGCAGACCTCACAGAGCAGACATTCCTGCTTCCTCTTCCCTCTGCAGCCTAGTGAACTCAGACAATTTTTGTCCTGGGACTCTGTGGTCCTTCTGGAACAGCACAGAGTTCAAACAGCAGGTCTGCAGTGGAAGGAGAGGAAACTGTTGCATCTTCCGAAGTGGAACTGTGTGGCTGGAAGCAGGGTACTACCTTGTTCCAAACTTACAATTTCCAAAGGGAAATTTCACCAATAACTCATTGGTGAAAGGCTACATTTCAGTCTGTGGCTAAAAGATCTTGGGAACCAATGCTCAAGCTGTCCTCTCCCTGAAACCTTAGGAGAGCCATTTCGAGTCCCAACAGACTCTGCAAGGTCAGGGGAGTCGGCGGTCTCACCTGAGGCAAGGCTGTTACCAGATGAGATATTAGAGATCAGCAATCTTTACATTTCTACTGAGACCATGTGGGCAGTGGGAGGTGTGATTCAATAAAGAGAGACATGATGGAGGTCTATAAAATTATGCATGGTGTGGAGAGAGTGGACAGGGAGAATCTTTTCTCTCTCATAATATTAGTGTGAGGATCTCTGTGTCTCTGCTTTCCATCACCTGCTTTGTTATCTGTGAACTCATAAAAGCAGTTCACACTTTCTGGTCTCAGCCGCCTGACCTGATTGCCCCAAGTATCTCCCCCCGCTGTTCTTCCTGTCAGTACTCCCTCAGGCCAGTGCGGCCTTGGAAGTGTGATAGCTCCAGCAGACTTCCTGGGACTCGTTTGATGTTTTGTATTATGCCAAGCTTGTAACTTCCCATAACAATAAGTGTGAACCCCAGTGCCCCAGTGCCCTGGAGTCAATATATTCTGTAACCCCGATAAGCGCCTCACTTGCAACTTTCTACCTGTGCCTGTCTCATCTCCTGATGTCTTCAATAAATCCTTTGTTTCTGTATCAACGTCTGAACATTTGATTTGGAGAAGCAAACTCAGAGAGAGGGGATCTCTCACATTAAATTGCAAGTCCTTGCCTCTCGGACTGCAGCTGTACCTTTCGGGACAGAATGTCAGCCGACGAGGACACCACCCCTAACCCCGATGTACCTGAGAAACCTGAGGTGCCGGAGAAACCGGACCCCAAGGAGGAGGGCGCCAAGCCGAAGGCACCTAGGGCTCCTGTCCCCGACCAAGGCCGGGACGGACGTCCCCGGGACTTCCTCAACAATTGGCTGGACTCTCCCAAGGGTTGGTCTCTCTCCCGGACTGCGGCAAAGGGACGCCGGTTGGCCTTCCCCAGTACAGGACTCGAGGGGGACCCTGCACGCAGGGAAGTCGTGATGGACGAAGAACGGAGGCAGTGGCAGGAGGACCGCCAAGCTATGCAGGATCAGATTGAGACCATGCAACGCGTGATGGGTGAGATGGCCGCGGCCCTAGATGCGCTTAAAGTGCAACCACCCACCGGTAATCCCCCGGAAGGGGTACCGGCAACTCCTCCCGCACCTCCTAGCCTCCCGGCCCGTCGGGACCTGAAAGTCACGTATGACGGTTCAGGAGACCAATTAACCTTTTTCTTGGTCCAAGTGGACATTTTTATGCGGGAACAAGGCCGGACCTTTACCTCCGAGGAGTCCCGGGTGCAGTACGTGGCTTCTTTACTGCAAGGGGAGGCGGCCGCTTGGATGGTGTTGCAGTATGAGCTCCGCTCGCCTGTGCTGCGGAGTCTAGACGAGTTTATGGTTGCGCTCCGAAACCGTTTCGAGGACCCGACTCTGGGTGAGCGGGCTAAGGCCTCCCTGATGCAACTGCGCCAAGGGACCAAGTCGGTGGCGCAGTATGCAAGCGAGTTCCAGTCCCTGGCCAGCCGAATCCTGGACTGGAGTGAGGCCACTCTGGTACAGTGCTTCAGGGAGGGTCTCAACCCGGACCTCCAACATTGGGCCTTCATGCAAGGGAACCCCCCAGACGTGGAAGGCTGGGTCCGCCACGCTGCGGACATCGAGAACCGTAAGCAACTCCTAACATTGTCCAAGCAGCGCATCGGACGGGACCCGAGACCCCGGAGTGACCGTGGCCGGGACTTCCGACCGGGAGGGAGCGGGGGCCCCTCGGCCGCTGAACGCCGCAAACGCTTCGAGACCGGTGTCTGCCTGACCTGCGGGGGAAAAGGACACTTTGCGTCGCAATGCCCCTCTCGCTCGGGCCGTCCAACCCCTCCTCGCCAGGTTCAGACCGAACCGGAGAAGGCTTCCGCCGAAGACCAGTCCCGCCGCAGGAGCGGACCACCGGGCCGACGCTCCGGCGCACCCTCCGCTCTCCAGGCGCGCCCCCAGGATGGAGCTTCCACCTCCATGGGCCCAACGGGGTCCCGGATTATAAGCACCACCTTTGATTCCGATGAGTCTCCAATCGCCACCACCCCGTCCCCCTCTTCCAGCGAGGAGGAGGAGTGGGAACAACCGGCAAAAAACGCCGTCGGTCTGCTGTAGAGGGGGCTCCGCAGCAGACCGTCCCTGTCGTTGTGCAAGGAGCTCCACCGATGGTAAGCGACCAAGAGGACAACGTGCATGTAAGGGTTCACCTATCCCTACCCAAAGGGGGTCCCCGTTTAGAATTCCCCGCTTTAGTTGACTCGGGATGTGCCCGCACCATGATTAGTGAGGAGGCAGCCAAAAAGCTGGGCGTCCGGCACAAGCGGCTTCCGGGACCCCTCCGCTTTTCCCAAATGGACGGCAGTGATTTTAAACGGGGCCCGGTGACCCACAGAACTGCGGCTGTGATTATGTCTGTGGGGGAGCATTGGGAACGCCTGTACTTTACCATTGCCCCTATTGTAACCCCGGTGGTGTTAGGGATGAACTGGCTACGGGGGCACAACCCCTCCATCGACTGGGTTAAGCGGCTACTCACGTTTCCCGAAAACCCCTGTAGGTTGCATGATGAGAAACGGGTGCTCAGTGCTCCGGCCGCCGCACTGGTAGGGTCCCCCGCCCCAGCCTCAATTTCTCCCCAATTACCTACCGAATACTCGCAGTTTGCGGATGTGTTTGATGTTAGAGAATGTGACGAACTGCCCCCCCCCACAGAGAGACGGACTGTGCTATCGAAATTGTGGGAGAAGGCAAATTATCTAAAGGGAAGGTCTATCCCATGAGCCCCAGTGAAAAGGCGGTATTACGGGACTATCTGGATGTCAACTTGGCTAGAGGTTTCATCCGCCCCTCCAAGGCCCCTTATTCGGCCCCAGCCTTCTTTGTGAAGAAAAAGACGGGAGATCTAAGACTGTGTATTGACTTTCGCAGGCTGAACGCGGTCACCCAGTCTAACGCTTACCCCCTCCCTCTTATTCCCGACCTTCTAGCACAATTAAAGGAGGGCCGAATCTTCACCAAACTGGACTTGGTAGAAGCCTACCACCGCATTCGCATTAAAGATGGAGACGAACCCAAAACGGCCTTTTCCAGCTGTTTTGGAATGTTTGAATACCTAGTCATGCCGTTCGGACTTTCGGGGGCTCCGAGTGTTTTTATGCAATTAATTAATGAGGTTTTGCATGATTTGCTGTTCCGGGGTGTGGTGGTATTTCTCGATGACATCCTTATTTACTCGGAAACTATGGAAGAACATGTGCGTTTGGTTCGAGACGTGCTCCAGCGGCTGCGGGAGCACAAATTATATGCTAAAGTATCTAAGTGTGAATTCCACAAACCTTCTATTACGTTCCTGGGATACGTGATCTCCCACCAGGGTTTGGAAATGGACCCCGATAAGGTCCAGGCGGTGCGGGATTGGGAAACCCCCACTACCCGCCGCCAACTTCAACAGTTTTTGGGGTTTGCCAACTTTTACCGCAACTTCATTCCTAACTTTGCCCAGGTAGCGCTCCCCCTCACTACCCTGTTACGTACCAAAGACAAGGGGGCTAGCGCCGCTCTTCCCTCGGCCCGCTTGCAATGGTCCCCCCACTGTCAGCAGGCTTTTGAACGTTTAAAGCTACTTTTTTCGTCCGAACCAGTTTTAGCTCACCCGGATTGCACTAAGCCTTTTGTGGTGCAAGTGGATGCCTCCGATGTGGCGATGGGCGGGGCTCTATTGCAGAGGGATGAAGGGGGGCGGTTGCGGCCATGCGCCTACTTCTCCAAAAAGTTTTCCCAGTCCGAAATCAACTGGGCCATCTGGGAGAAGGAGGCGGCAGCAGTCAAACACGCACTCACCATTTGGAGACACTTCTTAGAAGGGGCCGAACTGCCATTCGAGGTGTGTACTGATCACAAAAATCTTGAGGCTCTCAAGGGAGCTAGAAAGCTCAATGCCAAACAAATTCGGTGGGGCCAATTTTTCGCCAAATTCCGGTTCACTCTCAAACATGTTCCTGGCAAAGAAAATGCCCTAGCCGATGCTCTGTCACGACTTCCCCAGTATCGCAACGATTTCGACCGTCCGGTCGACTCCCTCTTCACTCCCGAGCAGCGAGGGGAGGTCCCGGGCTTAGCCGTCACAACCCGATCCCAGGCCCAGCAACCAGGGACCCCCCCTACGCTCAAGGGTATTCCGGAAGCCTTCCAGCAGCGACTCCGAGACGCCTCCTTGCAGGAGGAGGAGCACAATCTCCTCCCCTCTGGCATGGAACGAACTAACACCTGGTGGGTACAAGGGGGTAAGCTATATGTCCCTTCTTCCCTTCGCAAGGAGGTTTTGGGTCTTGTACATGGTGCCAAGTTGGCGGGTCATTTTGGCTTCGTAAAGACTCTTCACCTGGTAAGGAGGCAATTCTGGTGGCCTGGTATGAGGTCCGATGTGGAGCTGTATGTGCGCAGCTGCCCCACCTGCGCCATAGCTAAGAAACGGATGGGAAAACCCCCCGGGCTTCTCAAACCACTAGAGAACCCCTCCCGTCCCTGGGAAGTCATAGCCATGGATTTTATCACCGACCTACCTCCTAGTCGGGGAAAGACGGTTCTCTGGGTAATCACGGACCTTTTTTCCAAACAGGTTCATTTCGTTCCATGTGCGGGTCTTCCTTCGGCTCAGGGCTTGGCCAAGTTATTTGTAACACACGTCCTTAGGCTACACTCGATCCCGAGGAAGGTCCTCTCCGACCGGGGGGTCCAGTTTGTAGCCAAATTCTGGCGAGCTTTCCTAAAATTGATGGGGGTGGAGGAACAGGGCCTTTCTTCCGCCTATCACCCCCAAACTGATGGTCAAACTGAACGTGTAAACGCGGTGGTAGAATGTTATTTGCGTTGCTACGTGAATTTCCACCAAGACGACTGGGTCGACCTGCTGCCATTTGCCGAATATGCGTACAACAATGCGCCCCATTCCTCTACCGGCTTTAGTCCCTTCCAAGTAGTATACGGGACGGAATTTGGTCCTTTCGGTTCCGCCCCCGTCACGCCAGATCTCCAGTCCACTCCCGAACTTCAGGAGTGGATACAGGTAGTTAAGTCTACCTGGCCGTGGCTGCTCAAAAACCTTGAGAGGGCTAAACGCAAGTACAAGGAACAGGCAGACAAACACCGGTCTCCGGGATGGGAGCTTAAGGTGGGGGAGCAAGTTTATCTGTCCACCAAAAACCTCCGCTCTCTTCGTCCCTGCAAAAAACTTAGTGACCGTTATGTGGGACCTTTCTCCATTACCAGGGTGATCAACGAGGTTACCGTGGAACTAGAACTCCCAAAGACCCTCAAGGGAGTCCATCCGGTCTTTCATATAAGCCTCCTCAAACCCTATGTGGCAGCTCCCCAGTTCCACCCCCTCCCGAACCAGAGATTCCTACCGTGGTGGGAAGGGATACCCATTTGGAAGTGTCCAAGGTTTTAGATTCCAAATGGAAGAAAGGGAAACTGTATTACTTTGTTCGTTGGAAAAACCTTGGGTCCGCACACGACGAGTGGGTGGCCGCTCCCCACATGGCGGCCCCTCGCTTAGTTCGAGAGTTCCACCTCGCTTATCCCGATAAGCCTCGTCCCCTCGAGAACGCGGGAGGGGGGCCTTAAGGGGGGCAGAATGTGAGGATCTCTGTGTCTCTGCTTTCCATCACCTGCTTTGTTATCTGTGAACTCATAAAAGCAGTTCACACTTTCTGGTCTCAGCCGCCTGACCTGATTGCCCCAAGTATCTCCCCCCGCTGTTCTTCCTGTCAGTACTCCCTCAGGCCAGTGCGGCCTTGGAAGTGTGATAGCTCCAGCAGACTTCCTGGGACTCGTTTGATGTTTTGTATTATGCCAAGCTTGTAACTTCCCATAACAATAAGTGTGAACCCCAGTGCCCCAGTGCCCTGGAGTCAATATATTCTGTAACCCCGATAAGCGCCTCACTTGCAACTTTCTACCTGTGCCTGTCTCATCTCCTGATGTCTTCAATAAATCCTTTGTTTCTGTATCAACGTCTGAACATTTGATTTGGAGAAGCAAACTCAGAGAGAGGGGATCTCTCACAATTAGAATGTGGGGTCATCTGCTGAAGCTGGAGGGTGAGAGATTCAAAACAGACAAAAGGAAGTACTTCACACAACACATAGTTAAATTGCGGAACTCCCTGCCCCAGGATGCGGTGATGGGTGTCAACTTGGAAGGCTTTAAGAGGGGAGTGGTCATGTTCATGGAGGAGAGGATTATTCATGGCTACTAGTTAAAATGGATAGTAGTCATGATGCATACCTATTCTCTCCAGGATCAGAGGAGCATGCCTGTTATATTAGGTGCTTTAGAACACAGGCAGGATAATGCTGCAGCAGTTGTCTAGGGGCTTCCTAGAGGCACCTGGTTGGCCACTGTGTGAACAGACTGCTGGATTTGATGGGCCTTGGTCTGATCCAGCATGGCTTTTCTTGTGTTCTTAATAGGAATTGCAGTGCTTTATCCCCTGCCTATTTTCCCAGTATAAATCTCACAACAGAGCTGCTTTTTGCCCGATGGAAAAAAAATGCAGGTACCCATGTTTTCCCTGCTGAGACAAAGAGTAGTTCCAGATTTCATGGGAAAATGAAATGGGGATACATTTTCTCCCCCAACAATGAAACAAGTCTTGTGGATCTGATACAATCTCTCATAACTCCCTGCTGCCATGAAGAAATTTATTACACACCTCTAACATTTTATTTATTAATATATTCCCTCCTTTCTGTTCAATGGGGACCCAAAGCAGCTTACATCATTCTCCTTTCCTCCTCCAGTTTATTTTCACAACAACCCGACGAGGTAGTTTAGGCTGAGAGTCTCTGCCTGGCTCAAGGTCACCCAGCAAGCTTCATTGGCCGAGTGCAGATAGAAACCTGGGTCTTGGGTCTTTCCCCAAGACTCTAATGCGGCCCTTTCTATCCCCCTCATAAAACGTTTTGCCATCGGATCCCCAAGGAATGGATGTGAATGATATAAACCAGGACACTGAAGTCATTAGCCACAATCATGATAAACTAGCATTCTTCCATATAAACCGCCCTAGGAACCGTGTCTTTACCGAGGCCATTTTTGCATGGTAATTAGCAGCATGTTCCAGGCTGAATTGCCCTGCATATTTTTTTGAATTTTGCACTCTGAACTGTCATTCCAGAAATGACTGCAAAGCCAGCGCATACCTGCTTCACGTTACTAAAAAGCCCATTTAGTCCGACCTTTGGTGTTTGCCACGAAGAACCCCCCTCAAGGAACAATGCAAAACAACAGAGGCGTGCTAGCTATGCATATGCTAATAGCTATACAAACAGGAACAAAGGAGCAGGCGAGTGGGGGGAGTGGAACTTCTCTTTTTGCGTCGGGACCGTGAAAAGGCATTTTGAACGTTGCATTTTAAAAAAGAGCTTTGAGCGAGCATCAAAATTGACCATGCAAAAATGGCCATAGTGTCAGTATCCTAAGGATAAAACAGTCTGAATTTCCCAACAGGGCCCGTGCCTCTGGAAATTGTTCTGCTTGGAAGCCTGCCAGGGGTTGAGCTGCGCTGCTTTGTGGCTCACTGAACAATCTACTACTTCTGTCAAGTGTTTAAGCTGGCTATCGGCAACTGTTCCTTGCATCAAGGCATGAAAGATGTGTTTGTTTAGGACTGACATATCTGTATGCCCAGAATAATGCTGGTTTAAATCCACAGCGTGTACAAGGAAAAACCAGCTGATAATAAACCACAGCTGCTTAGTGATGCAAAAGTTCAACATTAACAAAGAACAACAATATAGCCCTTCTTTTCAGGTCATAAGCACAGGAGCTTCTGAGTCTAGGAAACTCTTGCGCTGTGAACAATAATATACTTTGAATCTCATACACTGCACATTTTGAATGCAGTAGAACAGTAGGGGTGTACTTTTTAGGTAAACTGTCTAGATAATTTTCATGTAGGTATTGGAGCTAGATTCATTATTAACAGGAATGCCTTGGTGCTAGAGAGGCAAGCTTTACTGTCTTAAGAACATAAGAAAAACCATGCTGGATCAGACAAAGGCCCATCAAGTCCAGCAGTCTGTTCACATAGTGGCCAACCAGGTGCCTTTAGGAAGACCCCAAACAAGACGACTGCAGCAGCACCATCCTGCTTGTGTTCCACAGCACCTAAGATAATAGGCCTGCTCCTCTGAT
This sequence comes from Euleptes europaea, assembly GCF_029931775.1. Classification (NCBI taxonomy): domain Eukaryota; kingdom Metazoa; phylum Chordata; class Lepidosauria; order Squamata; family Sphaerodactylidae; genus Euleptes; species Euleptes europaea. The sequence continues at coordinate 30,633,206 of NC_079326.1, forward strand.
CCTGGAGAGAATAGGTATGCATCATAACTATTATCCATTTTGACTAGTAACCATGGGTAGCCCTCTCCTCCATAAGAATATAAGAAAGGCCCTACTGGATCAGACCAAGGCCCATCAAGTCCAGCAGTCTGTTCGCCCAGTGGCCAACCAAGTGCCTCTAGGAAGCCCACAAAGAAGACGACTGCAGCAGCATCCTGCCTGTGTTCCATGGCACCTAATATAATAGGCATGCTGCTCTGATATGGGAGAGAATAGGTATGCATCATGACTAGTATCCATGACTAGTATTTTAAATAAGAAAATCATGATAAAGTTTTACTGGAGAACTTTTCAAAGTATCAGTTTGGCGCAAGAGTTTTTTTTTTTTCTCCCAAAGGGGAAAGCTTGTGGGAAATAGCACCTGTATACCAATGGTTTTTCTCTTTTTAAAAGCGTCCACACTAAAGTTTGGATCCTGTGGTAAATTTTTGCTAACAGAATTGGTTGGAAATTTTCACCAATTTCCCCCACTCCTGCTACAGATATCTGACTGTTCCCAGGGCCTCCCTGACAGAAATCTTGTTAGTGGAAACGGTTTTGCTGACAAAAATCCTGTCATTGGGAAATTGCCCAAGGGATACAGCTGTAAATTCCAAAATTTCCTTTTTGAACTTTGGGGAGTTTAAAGAATGATTGTCCTGTGGGAGCCAAGCACACAAATAAAGTAGTGGTGCGCTAGACAGCATCCTGTGCTAGAATAAGCTGCTCATCAAACGACAGTGTAGTTTATTGGTTAGAGCATCGGACGAAAACCTTAGAGTCCTAGGTTCCAATATTTGCTCTGCTGTGAGGCATGCTGGGTGATTTTGGACCAAGCACTCTTAGCTCAACCTACCTCATAGGATTGCTGTTGTGAGGATAAAATGGAAGAAAGGGAGAACAATATATAGCACTCTGAGCTCCTTAGAGGAAGGGCAAGATAAAAATGTACCAGATAGGGGGAACTGAGTTCACAAGAGTCATAATTAATTGTGGCTTTATGGTGCCCGCAAATTGGGCTATAAAACAAAATTTTCCATACATTGCATGCTTAATCTAGTTTAATCTCCAGTGTGTTCCCCACAGCAAGTGTACAAGACATGAATAACAAATGCATGAATAACAAATGCATGGCAGGACCATGCTCAGGCATGTAGCCTAGGTAGACACAGAGTGACAGCGCATTCCTGAACCTCCAGGGCAAAAACCCTTAGGAGGCCAGGAAGGGGCTAGCGTCCGGACAATCAACGCCGGCGTCCGGGCAGCCAATGCCTGCATAAGCAGCCCATATGTTGGCGGGAAGGGCCGGACACCGTTTGCGGGCTGCCAACGGAGCCTTCCACCGGCATCCGAACGCCGGCAAAGGCTATGCCAGCGTCCCGGGAGGTGTTCCCGGGGCGTTACAGCGCTGGGCTGGGGGGCGGGGCCGCCTTTAGGTGGCCTCCAAAGCCGTTTTGGCCCAGGAATGCCCCCTTTCCCCCCCCAAGCTACACCACCTCTTAGGTGGTGTATCTCCCGTGCAACCCTATGAGGGTTGCATGGATTTTTTGTGCCAGGAGGAGGCAGCACAACCTTGTTGCCTCCTAAGCCCAGCACAGGCATTCCACTCAGGAATGCACTAAGCATTTAAAAAGTATAAGCCTGTTGATCATACTTCAGTTGAGCTTGCCATGAGAAACATTGGAAGATACTGTTGTACACTGTAGCACATAGTACCTGGTACACAGGGCTGCCCTTTTGGATTGAATTTCCTGCTCAGATACGCTATGGGATGTCTGGTTCCTTTTGGTTCTCAAGAGTTTTAGGAAACTCCATCTTGTTCTGAATAAATCAGCTGGGTTGTAACTGGGACCCATCACGACGAGGGTATTACACATACAGTAAAAGATCTTCATTGGTTCCCAGCCTGTTGCTGGGCAAAATTCTCAGTGCTATCTTTGACCTTTGAAATCCAAATGGGCATGAATGCCTGAAGGGCCGTCTCCTCCCATATGAGCCTACCTAGGTGCAGTCATCATCTTCAGGGAGCCTTCTGTGGATGCCCCCTGTGATGGATACAGGGGTTAAAAGTAAACTTGGAGACTGAGGGACTCAGAACACTGCAGGCAGTGGGTGGAGACTGGTGAGCTGGCAGGAGTCTTCTTGGAGGGAGGAAGACGTTCTTGATCTTTTAGCTCTGAGCTCCTGAACTGTGCAGTTGTGTGTAGAGACTCTTAGAACCTGTGCGTTCAAATATTACCTAGCGTGTATAAACCAAACCGGAATCAGGTGACAAGGGGAAGATTGGGGTAGAGAGAGAAAACCCTTTCTTCAGTCACTAGGAGGTGGCTCCTGAAATAGGGAGACTCCTGATTCTGTGTTTTGGAGGAGAAGGATTTGTTTTCCACAGGAGGTGGGCAAATCTGAGGAATGGGAAAGGTCATGGATGAACCCCCACTCTCTAGTATTCTTTGTGCTAGGGTAAACTGAGTCCACACTGAGTATATTGAGTGGAATGAATATATTGAACAAAGTCTGAATATATTTATGAGAACTAAGTACTGTGCCTGTAACCATTTGAGATTTGAACTGTTCCTAACCAACTAAGCTTTGTGCCTCTATTGAAGAAAAGCAATCAATCTATCTACCTCTGTAAATAATAAACTTCAATTTATATTCATAATTATAAAATCAGCTACAGCCTCTAAGCCTCTCAATTTCATCTGGGGGGAGGGAGGAAAGGGAAGCTTTCTCCTCACACAAACAAAGGTGGCAAGATGTGGGGTTTAAGAAATTTTAAAAAAACATCTCAGTTATTGGTGACAGAATAAAAATTTGTGAGGGTTCAAAAGGGAAGAAGGACCCCTTACACCCCCACATTCTGAAACTGGTGATGGAGAAGAGGTGCTTAAGCTGGTGATGGAGAAGAGGCCCTTAAGCGTTTGTGACTCTCTAAGAAACTGCTGAGAGAAATCCTCCGGGACCTCTGGCGTCTTTTACGTAACTTCTGTCTTGTTTGTCTAGACTTGGGAAACCTTTTTGTTTATTTTTTTTAATTTCTGTTCTGTAGTTTTCTACCCTGTAGCAATTTGGTTCTTGTGCCACACCTGATGTGATTTTTAAGCTGCTCTTTGGTTTTACATTGATATATAGAGGTTTTTAATGGATTTTAATGTACTATGTTGACATTTACTTTAAATTTATGGTTTGTAAGCCACCTTGGATCCCATTCAGGGGGAAATGGTGTAGTTGTTAAAATAGGTGCTGCGTTCTCTTTTTTTCAGTCAGTTAGTATTTAAATGTTCATTGTCTGGTGCAGCCCCACATTGGGACTGTTCCTGCGCGCATGCCTGCCACCGGCCTAATTCTTCTAGCTAGAAAAAACTCTAGAGGGGGTGCCCCTTTCCAGATTCCGGCCGATGGCCTCAAAAGCCCTATTTAAGAAGTGTGAGAAGTTTAGAACAACAATGACTCATACAGATGAACACCAGCTGTGTCTCCTTTGTTTAGTCGAGGCACATAATGAAGTTCACCCCAAAGGCCAGAGCTGACAGGGTGGCTAGGCTAAAATCAGCCCTTTGGAAGAATGCCATGATTCCCCCCGCCCAGGGGGAACCGGCTCAGTCACCAGCTAGACTGTCCTTGACCCACTTGGTTCTGTCAGTTCTGACTGCCAGAACTAACATCGAGTCTGGTTCGGTCAGATCCTTGCCATCTTTAAAGACTTTTCTGAGCTTGGTTCTGGTCTTGGAATCGAAGGCCCCATCCATGCAACCACTGAAGGCTTCCCCAAAACGTAGAGACAAAAAACTCGGGACTTCCGGTAGAGAGCTGATCCCAGCAAGATGTTCCCCGAGATCTCTCGAGGGAACCAAGAGGCGTTCTGAACTGGGGGCCCCATTCAAAGCCCCAACTCCGATCCTAAATAGTGGATCGGAATACAGACAACCCCCTGCTGCCAAAGAAGAGCGGTTTGACTCCCACCCCCCCTCCCACAAGAGCTACTTGATGTGGAGGAGGGTCGGTTGAAGTCCCGCCGGCCGAGGAGGAATTCCACCATCAAGAACGTCTCATGGCAATAGGCTGCAATCTCCTCTATCTTTCACCGAACATTGAACAAGCTAATAACAGAGAACCCTGATTTCCAACATCCGAGTAAGTTACATGAACTCCTTTCGTTAACTAATCCAATTCTGAATGACTGGAACTTTTTAAAATCGGCTAAAGACTCTGCACCCCATCACCCAGGATTTTAAGTGATCTTCCGACTAAAAAGACTATTTAATTAAACCAAAAACTGAATTAGCAGGCAAACAAAACAATTGGAAAGAATTGAGTGGCATAAATAGCTACCAATCGGCGACTCCGGCGTGGAGGGGAGAGGAGAAATCTTTCGCTTTCGATTCTCCATTCCTTTACCTTGGGAGAGTCCTCCAGCCACATTTTCATTCAGGAAGTGGCCTCTCTAGGAAGACAGGAATATTAGTGGGCTGTTGGGCCGGATGTGCCCCACTCAGTGTAGCAGCAAAATAAATCCTACTTTCTTTAATCATAGAGTGGGAGTGACGGAAAGCCCACAGCCTTACAACTCTCTGTATACTTCCTGGAACAAGCTCCAAAGCCAAACCAGAGCCTTCTAACAACTTAGCAGCTTTTTTGCATTGAGTTGCCTGCTTATATTTAACTTACTACTCTGGAAAATACAAAAGCCACAGACAATCATGGAAAACCATCAGCAAAAGATTCAGGAAATGTTGGCCAAGCAAACTGAATTAGTAAAGAAGAAGTTTGAACAGGTTTCCATGCAACAAGAACAATCAGCTACACAAATGACTTTAATTATTACTCAAAAATTTGATAGCATGATAAATGAGATCAAGGAATTAAAAGAACAAATTACAATAATGAAAATGGCATGAATAAGATGGAACTTTTAGTTAAAAATAACACTGAAGAATTGAAATGAGTCAAAATGGACATGAAATCTCAAGCAAAGCAAATTGAAGCATTACGACTCCAGGAAGAGCGAGTGAAGGACCAACTAGCTGTTTTGGACTTGCAACAGAGAGAATTTAACCTGCGCATACGTAATTTGCCTGAAAGACTAGGGGGTACCAGAGAGACCATCATAAGATCGCTTGCTGATATATTTCATTTAAATGAACAAGAATTAAATGATGCAATAAACAAGTTATACAGAGTCCCCTTGTCATCTTGAGTACAGAAAACAAAAGCTAGAGAGATCTTGGTCTCCTTCTTTGACATCAGGATGAAAAATATCATTATGAAACTTCATCTGGAGAATCATCTAAGTGTAGATGATACACCGTTAATAATTCTCAAAGACAATCCTCGTCGCCTGATTGAAAAGAGAGCCATCTATAAAGATTTTGCTGAGACACTGAGAAACAAGGGAATAAAATACAGCTGGCAGTTACCACAAGGACTTACCTTCACCTACAAACAAGTTAAACAGGCTGTTAATTCGTTGGAAGATATTAAAACTTTTTGACAAGAAATAATGAACTGTTAGACCATATTACAGGAATACAAGAAGAAGAATCAACAGCCCAAGGAGCAATGGGTAAAGATTGTCACAGACAGGAGACCACTTCAATAAAGCATGCAGATGGCAACAGGAATTCCAGACAGAAGAAAAAGTTTAAAAAGAAGGGTTAAGAAAGCCAGAAGAATTTGACTCTTAACATGGGAAATGGGGGGGGGGGGAGGTAGAGGAAAAACGATATCAACTTAATTTTTTTACTTAGGGGTATATAAAGTTTTTAAAGATCTATTTCATTTTTTATGACAGAGATGAGTGACTGGAGAAAATTATGTTAATGAGTTTTGTTATGTCTCTGTTTTTATTTTTTTTATGATTTTCTTCTTTTTCTCTATTATTAATACTATATTATTATTGCTTATTGAAATGTATTAAATAAGGGGAAAGTATAACATTAAAATAATGACTTATAAGGATTAGAAAATATTAATACAAAGGAGACGCTAGATATCTGTATGGAGGGAGGAAGTCGGTGAGGAAGTCAACTATAATTAATCATATTTAATACTGAAGACATACACCTAATAATTTTTTATAATTTTTTATCGATTTAAAGATTGGTATATAGGATGTATTGTCAAATGAGATGTATAATAACTATTGAAAAATTATATATATATATATATATATATATAAAAACGCCGCTCGGAACCAGCCCTAAGAAACATAGGGAGAAATCCAAGCACAGAGACAAGAACCTACAGAAGTGAAAGTCTCCAGAGCCTGAGGTGACCCTTGTTCCACCAAGAACACCTTCATTGCACTCCAGTTTATCTTCTTCTTCCTTCTCCAACGTGGTTCTGGAGGTCATCTTCAACAAGGAGGTTGATGCGGCTCCAGAGGGATTGGAACCAAGGGCTGGTTTAACAGATATCCTACCAATGGTCCAGCCTCAATCCATCGATTCGATACAGATTCGGGACTGGAATGATTTTTGCCAGTTCCAACAAATGGAACGGGCAGTGAGTCAGTTCCAAGCTGCATTGGTTCCTTCTGTTTCTGGCTCTCAGCCCCCCTTTACTCAACTATCTGGTTATGGGGGATTGGAACCTGACATTGAAGACCAAGATCCTTCAACTTGTGGCTCGGATAGTTGTTTGGATACATTCCTAGATGAGAAAATTGGGGATCCCAGCCCTATGTCCCCTAGTGAGGGCATGAGACTTCACACTGAACAGATGCTCCACGTGGTAGAGGCTCTTGAAATTGATGTCTATACTGCTCAGGAAGCTGTACTGCATACCTTATTCCAGTAAGATTGCTACCCCCCTCCTCTGTTTGGTAAGCTTGCTAACATCCCCATCTGGGGCTGCACCGAAGACTGACAATGAAAGCAGAGTTGCACTTACCTGTAACTGCTGTTTATCGAGGTCCTCTTTGCAGACACACAACCCTCCCTTCTTCCCCCACTGTGAGCTCTCTTACCTGATGAGCTTGTGGCGGCAAAGGAGAACTAAGGGAGAGGGGGACACTCCTCCCCTAGACACTTGACAGTTCAAGCAGAAAGCCGTAGCGCTGGAGTCTGGGGAGGGGTACCCCCATAGAGTTTTTTTCTAGCTAGAAGAATCAGGCTGGTGGCAGGCCTGAGTGCAGGCGTAGTCCCCACGTGTGTCTGCACAGGATACCTTGATGAACAGTAGTTACAGGTAAGCACAATTCTGTTTTCCTATTTTTCTGGGATGTTTGACACATTATTGTTTTAAATGTGATTATACTTGCTGCAGAACAAGCTAGTATAAAAAGGAATGTGGGCTCAGCATTCTGTAATTGAATGTTGGTCATTTAAAAAATAATGCCTGAAAGTGAAAAAAACCACATCGCAGGAAATGATGTTCCATGCTAGCTGTTGTGCTGGTTTTCTGCGTGCAGGGAGTTTTTCGACAGAAGGGCATTATAAAAATAATTAATTTTCCCAATCAGCAGTATGAAGTGATATGTTTTATTTTACCATCTCATTCTGCTGCCTGTGTTAGCCATTTCAATCTGGGAAGGGGGGTGGATAGTTTTGTTTTTAGGATTTTCTTGCTACTTGACTGTGAATTTGGCCACCAACTACTGGTAATCTATATGCTATTTAAGAATAACTCTCTGTATACAGAGTTTTAAAATGTAAAGCGTTACTGAGCTGTGTTCCTGATTGTTTCCTTAAGAAAGTAGGATACATTGAAGAAAGAAAAATAAAAATAAAAACCGGTCTTTCTGCCCCAAATGTCCCAAAACAAGGATTATTCTGATGGTGCCAAAAGGAAACTCCCGCTGCGAATAAATTGGATCATTTTAAAAATGATGTTCAAATGACAAATCTGTGTATCTTCCAGGGTTACTTTGCTATTCATGCTGGAACCTACACACTGTGCTTGGAGCACAAGTACAGATGGCGGTGAGTGTGTGTCTGTGCAGGGATTTTTGTCCATCTCAAAAAAAAATGTTTCTTTGAAATTACTCAAGACAGATGGAAAGACAAATCTGTCTTAAGATATTTAATCCCAATATATAACTGTTCAAATGACTTACAACAATAGGAAATCGCCAGTTTGTTTTCGAAACCCTCGGTACAATGTTTGCCATAAGAACACAAATTATGTCTACGTTTTTAATGCATCTATGCTTCATAATTATGCATGGTTGTGTGCTGTTATAATTGACATAAAATATAAAACAGGTCAAAGAGCAGCTATTAAAACTATTTTTCATTTTGCTTTCTGACAGCCGGCAACGTCGCCGGCTACTGCATTTAATAGGGCCTTATGCAGAATGCAAAAGGATAGTTATATAATTTCATCCATATTAAAGCCTCAAGAACTTGCAACCTAATTATTTCCTACACGATACTGTTGTAAAGTATATTACTTTATTTGGAATGTATCCATTTTTAAGATTAAAGAATCGAAGTACATTAAATTAGCCATGGCTAGAGCAATCATAAAACTTAGTTTTCTTCTACTTAGTCAAAAATAATGGTAGAAGTGGGCTAATCCAATCTGCTTAGTTTAATTACTGAAGTATATTTTCAACCAGAAAGGAATATTGAACGCCGTTTCAAAGAATAAAATGAAAATAGGTAATTTTACCTGGTATGAAAACTCTCATGTCATCAAAGAAAGGATGTGGTAGGAAGCTAAATATCCCACTGATAGTCATCTTGCTTAGCAAACTATTACATGGTCAAAATTGGTTCTACGCCAACTGGTAATGAATGGAGCCTTCCCAGTGATATTTATATTAATTTTATGACCTGGCAGAAATATAGCATGGTTTTCCAAGAAATGATGGGAATGGGCCCCGATTGAGACAATTGCAAGCTTGTAAACATAACATTGTACCAGATGGTTTTCTCCAGTTTGAATATGGATCCCTACAAAACGCCCACCCAGGAGTAACGTGACTTGAACAAAAGCGAATTCAGCAGGACTATGAGAGTCAGCAATTGTGAGAATAAGCCCACAAATCGCAATAAACGATGACTGTGCAGATAGTGGGAGGGTGACGCGATGGCCTTCTAGGGCACAGGTCCCATTTGCCTCAGTAGGATTTTACTGGTATGCATCAGGTTGTATTAAGTGTGTTGGATACGGAAATGTGTCTGAACGGTATCAATAACTTTTCTGTAGCTGCGAAATCAGTCAAAGGCCTCAGGCTGAGCCTTTCAAGCCTTTTATTCCCAAACTCAAAGGCGTTCTTCCTATTCTCTGCCTTCTCTGAGAAATGAATCTATGCCTTCCTTTTAAAACTTCCAACCTGTCACTTCTCATTACTGTCTCACTCCCAAAATTCAATCTGTACAGTAAGTTCATTTTTTAACACTTAAAAGATGCTTGAGAGATTTTTAAAAGAAAGGTTTATGATAACTTGTTGTCAAATCCCTTGATAAGGCAGAAGTGTACCAGAACTGAGTCGAACAAGTAACTGTTTTAATCTTGACTGACTAGCTATTAATGGCCCCCCTGCCCCTATTTGAATCAAACATTGGACGGTGCTCTAAGAATGTTCCAGGTCAAAATGTATTCTTTTCACTATTGACAACCCTGTCTACGGTGCTTAAAAGCATGTAAGAAGGTGGCAGTTAAAATACTATTTTGATATGCCTAGGTTTGTCTCATGTTTTCTTGTATTAATTATAAATTTGTTCAATAGTTCTTTGTGCCTGAACTTTTAAGGCTCTTGCCACACATGCCTGAACATGTTTATCTTGGTTCATAAGAAGAAGAAGAGTTGGTTTTTATATGCCGACTTTCTCTACCACTTAAGGGAGACTGAAACCAGCTTACAATCACCTTCCCTTCCCCTCCCGACAACAGACACCCTGTGAGGTAGGTGGGGTTGAGAGAGTGACTAGCCCAAGGTCACCCAGCTGGCTTCGTGTGTAGGAGTGGGGAAACAAATCCATGTCACCAGATTATCCTCCGCCGTTCATGTGGAGGAGTGGGGAATCAAACCCGGTTCTCCAGATCAGAGTCCACCGCTCCAAACCACCGCTCTTAACCACTACACCACGCTTTTGAGTTTGGAAAGCTAGCATAGCATAGTGGCTAAAGAGAATGAGCTGTGATCTGGGGTGTTAGTCTATTCAGATACCATTTCAGCATGGGTGTTGGGAGACTACTTATGTGGATGGTGCATCAGAAAACCTTCTACTGTACTGTGATTCAAAAGCACCACCTGTCCCAAAATGTAGCTGCTTAGGAGGAGGTGTTGGTTGACATGACTACTTTCAGACTTTCACCAATGACATCAATGGCTTTGAGGTTTAGGGCAAGCATTGCAGAGTATGGAAACAAACATAGGGAGAAAAATAGCAGTGTAACACAACCCTCCTTGCTTACTAGTTTAACGCGAGAAATCCATCAGTCTCTGCCTCTGACACAATATGGGGGTTAGCCCATGCTGTAAATTTGGTAGTGTAAGGGCCTATGTGCTCAGCCACAAAATATATTTGCTTTGTTTCTGCTCACCCACCTTCAACATGGGGATCGTAATGCTAGCCTACCTTCCAGGGTTGTTGGTAGGGTACTATGATCATGTATGAGAAACAATCAAGAAACAATACATGCAAACTATTGAAATACAGAAGGCCAGATCTACAATAGGATTAGAAAAATCTACATAGAACTATATCAGCTACATTCCTGACTCTGTGGCATCCTGGAAATCTGACTAGACTCTGTGAAATAAAAAAGAGCTACAGAGAAAGGTTTCATACAAATCTGCTTTACTTACTATTTCTTGTGTTAAAAGTAACCTAGATCAGTACTGAGAGTGACAAGCATGTGGGGATCTCCATCAATAGTCTTCGGTATGACGAGATCCAAATGCCTAAAGTTGTTTTGACTAAACCTTTTAGCACAAAGGATATTTCTTTTCAGCACCTCTGGTACATGACAGAATCTATTATAGGAAGCATGGAAAACCCAGTGCAAGGAAGCACGCTGGTCCGGTTACCTTTAAGGCGGATCAATAAAAGCACTTGGTATTCCTTACTTGCAGCATCTTTGATTGTGGAGACGTGCAAGAAGGAAGGCAGGGGGTGGGGGGTCTAACGCCTCCCAGATCCCCTTTGTTGCCCTGAAATTATGAAAAGCAAATAGGTATTTCCTTTTGGTGGTTTTAATTTAAATCCTCTCTCACTGAAGTGGCATGGTTAGTATTGATTGAGAAAAGTGGATTATGTGAAGAGAGATTACTTGAAAAGGGACAGGGGAGGCTGGACATGGTATTAGAGGTATCTGATGTCCTGTCCAGTATGGAGTTGTTGTGGGTTGTTGTTTTTTGTTTTGTTTTGTTTTGCAGAAAATGCTGCATTTGTCAGGGTCTCATTTAACTACAAATGGCCTCCATGCTTTGAAATATGTTTGATGGGGAAATGGTAGGGTTAATGTGATTAGAGGCCGCCAAAGGAAATGGCTTCGTTGTGCTTGCTCCTTGAACTCCTTCCAATAGGCAGGGCTCCCTATCTTATGTACCATGTTCACAGATTTTGACAGCAGTTTGAGAAATCATCACTCAGGTTACTACTACTACCAGTACCAGTAGTAGTAACAACAACAGCAATACTACTACTAATAATAATACTAATACTACCTTTCTGCAAAATAGAAGGGATTTAAAAAAAACAAACACACGAAACACAACATATAGGAAGCAGCTCCATTCTCTTCCGAAAGCCATCACAGTTTAAGGGATTTTTTTTCTCCTGCTCGGGAATGACAAAATAGAAGGTACTTTTCAAACCATTTTATGAGCGCCCCACTTCTTAGGAGCCACAAAGACCTGCATTGTAGCCCACATGTCCTCTCTCTGAGCAGGCTTTCATAAGGATGGGAAGACCCTGAGTAGACTGTAGCCACCTGACATTCTCCGTTGATGCTTACCAGCTGCATCCTGCCACTTTTACTGAAAGCGGAGAGTGCTTAATTCTGCTGGTAGATGCAACTGATTTTAAAGTGCTGGGTTGCATGAAGTACTTGTATGGCTTAAAACTATATCTGTCCAATGGTTGTCGTACATTCTGGTTTGCTGCTTTGTTGCGAAGAATTATGGCAAATCACCTCTGTTAGTCTCTTGCCCTGAAAACTCTGTGGGATCACCATAAGTTGGCTCCGACTTGATGGCACTTTACACAAACATAGCCTTCTATAAAGAAAGTACAAGGGCAGTGCCAGGTCAGTAGAGAGATGAGAGGGAAGTAATGTAAATGTATTGCATAAAATGTTAGAGTCCTTGTTTTGATAGGTAGAAGAAGAGTTGGCTTTTATATGCTGACTTTCTCTACCACTTAAAGGAGACTCAAACCAGCTTACAATCACCTTCCCTTCCCCTCCCCACAACAGACACCCTGTGAGGTAGGTGGGGCTGAGAGTGTGTGACTAGCCCAAGGTCACCCAGCTGGCTTTGTGTGGAGGAGTGGGGAAACAAATCCAGTTCACCAGATTAGCCTCTGCCGCTCATGTGGAGGAGTGGGGAATCAAACCTCGTTCTCCAGATCAGAATCCATCGCTCCGAACGACCGCTCTTAACCACTACACCACGCTAGCTCTAGGTATGCTTATTCTTTCCCTACTGTCATATACCACAGGTGGAAGTCTGCAACTCAGACCAGATAGAGTTTCAAGAATATTAACCGGTACTTTCCACAGCCCTCTTTCCTGGCAATAGAATAACAAAATTTGGGACCATTTTATCATTAATAAGGCGTTCCTTGACTAAGGTTTCAAGTTTCCCTAATAGGTATCTTTTGGAGCTGTTTGGTTAAGCGTTTGTGATTGCCACTTCAGCTTGAAAGAACTTGGGTACTTTCTTATCTGCATATTCTGATCTTTTTAATGGGATGCACATTTATAATAGTGGGGTGGTGCTGTACATGGAAGCCCTCCTGTTAAGCCAGTTTAACATTGCTCAGAAGACAATACAAAAAAATACTGTCTCAGTGTGTGTGGGGGGGTGTTTCCCCCTCACTTGAGTTTGGAGATCAGTTTGTAACAACCCCAGGGTAATATATTTTTGCAAATTATTTAAACGTTAAAATAATATGGCTTTTGGGGATTATGTTCATTTAGCCTTCAGCCCTACAGAAGATAGCTGGAAAGCACAGTCACGTTGTTAAAACCTGCTGCCGATTTCTTCTCCGGCAAATGAATGTAATGTATTAAACTCAGTTTATGTATGAAACCAGCTAGCAGCTTTGGGTTCAGTCCTGGCAAAGCAGCCTTGTGCATCAGCTGTGCTTTTATAAACAGTATAACCAGCATGATTAATCTGCGATATTGCTTTCAGAATTGGGTATCAGCGAACTCTGCTTTCACTTGGACAGCAACAAAACCGGTTGTCGGGAGCTCTGTTTGAAAATCTGTACACGGCAACTGTAACCATTAAAGTTGTATTGAGCTGTTAGACTTATACTGTGCTGTTTCAACAAAAATAAAATGTGGGGGGACCGTACAATGAGATTTCTAAAGGAAACTGTGATATCTTTGACACGCTAGGGAAACCAATCAGCTTTGGCAAATGTTTGCTAAGTGCTCTTTCAGATATTGATAGGTCCGGTAATAGTTCTACTCAGCAGTGCGTGTGCGTATAGGAATGGATGTGTGACTTCCCCACTCCACCCTCTGCCCCTCCCTTTTACAGAGCAAGTATTGCACCGATTGGACCAATTACGTGCACGTTCCTTCACACAGTGTCATGTACACAAGGGCGGGTGTTAGGGTTGCCAGGTCCCCTAGTTAACACTAATAGCTTCGACATTATAATTTATTTTTCCTGAGCCACGCATTTGTTTTACGGTTGGCCCAATCACTGTTGGTTCTCATAGTAACCTACACGAGGCCAGTGTGCACAGAGGGTCCCATTCTGCACTTGGCCTGATGTAGGTTACTATGAGAACCAATCTCTGTTTGGTCTAACTCCCGCCCCCAAATGGGTGGCATAGGGGGAAAATAGTAATGTAGAAGCTATCAGTGTTACCTGGATGACAATGCCTTATTGTGGCATTCAATTAAGGGGCTTTTGCTGTAAGGTGAAGGGAACCGCTCTTTCACCCTTTTGAGGCGAAGGAGAACAAACTCTTTCTCACTGCTAAATGGTTAATGGGTGGGTTAAGAAAGTTGCCCCAAATTATATTTCAGTCCATACTTAGTTAGTGGACATTTTTGGATGTGCCTCCTTTATAAGGGATTCCCATATGCCAATATTTTTTTTTCTTCCTGGGAGAGGTAACAATTTGATGGGACCTGAGCCTTCCACGGTGTCAAGCAGGGCTCTGTCTCCATCTGTCTTCCGGATCACAAGAGCTTTGTTACACTCTGAAGAGAAGGCCTTTCACAAAGCTCCGGCATTTTGAAGCTTAGACACGGTCACTGTGCTTGCGCTCGGCTGCCCTGTAGGCTGTTTGTTAATGAAGACCTTGGATTACGGAGTCGATTCTCAAGCCAAAATTTGCACTTTGAAGCGTGGCTTGAGAAGCATATAAAAGCTGTGGATTCCATTATTGCAAAATGTATCAGGGAAGTGTTGAGCCAAGTAATTACCTTAATCCAACTGAAATAGTTGGTCACAGTGTACATTATGTGAGCATCCAGAGTCAGACTTGAACAAGCAGTCAACCTGAACAAAACGAGCTCAGCCGCAGAGGGCCAGATTTCTTAATTAGTTCTCAGTGGCAAGAACAGTTTAATGTTTCCCAAAGTCAAGTGCAAACTCTACAAGTGACACAATTCCAGAGGACTTTGTAAGGTTGAATTAAACCTGGCCTGGTCTCCCACTGTCACATGCAGAGTCCAAAGCTAACTTCATTTATTCCTCACTGTTAGTGTTCCAGCGAACTTCCATAGACTGAACCATAATAATAATAAAAAAGGAACGGTATTATTAACTGTGATAGCACTAAGCCCTTGCATTCAAAATACACTTTTGGCTCTCATTTTCGCAAAGCAAGTAATGGTATCACCTTGCTGGCGGAACGATATATTATAGTGTAGCCTAATTGGTTACTCTGGCATGTACACCATTAATAAAATGAATGGGATTCACGAGAGAGCTCAGTGGTCACTTAGTGATTGTTTTCTTTCTGATGTTATTGTTTCAAGGTTAGAAAATCCCTCCGTTTCATGGTGTTAAATATTTATTAGGCACAGCGTGAGATATGCTGGATAGGATGTACACTTCATTAAAAGAAAGCAAAGTCAATAACAGGCTGGCAGGGTTTTTGTTTTAATTTTGACTTTTTTATTTTTTTGATGGCACATGCCACTTACTACAAAAGACATTTCCAAAGATGTGTTCAGAAGTTTTGAGCATTCATTAGGTGTTTCTGTTTTATGCCATCACATGGTTGTGGTGGAAAGTGTCATTGAGTTGCGGCTGGCTTATGGTGACCCCGTAGGGTTTTCAAGGCAAGAGACATTCAGAGGTGGTTTGCCATTGCCTGCCTCTGCATAGCCATCTTGGACTTCCTTGGTAATCTCCTACCCAACTACTAACCAAGGCCACCGCTGCTTAGCTTCCAAGATCTGATGGGATCAGGCTTGCCTGGACCCTTCAGGTCAGGTCATGGCACCACATACCTGTAAGCATACTGAAACAAAAAAGATAGTATGGACTGTCTTATTCAGTGTTGTGGTTTTTGCATTCAACCACATCAGAATTTTTTGTAGCCTAAATTGCACTTGCTGGTGGTAGCAACTCTCTCTCATATCCCATCTTCTGGACCTATTATTAGCATTGTTATTTCTTTTAATATCTGTGAAAGGTTTGCCATCTTGAGAAAACTGTACACCATTGAGGAGCAACTCAAGGCTGAACAAAACTGGTAACTGGTTGGCCACCATGTCAGACAGGGTAATGGACTAGATGCACCACTGGTCTGATCCAGCAAGGCGCTTCTTTTATTCCTAGAAGCAACAGCCTGAGCTAGCAAAATTCTCCTGCTTTAAACGGTCTCTGCCTGAAGTGGCTGTATATGTGTACTGAACATTTGAAGCAGGTGACCAGAGCGATACAGTCAATCCACCTGTAATATCCCGAAATACATAGTGGCAGCAGGAAACATCACCTGTTTGAAAGTACCCTTGTTCAAAATCTCCCCACACATGAAAGATGCTACCTCAATGGTTCTTAACCTTTAATTCACAGCTGCTCACCAAATATTCAACACTATGGGTGAAAACGCATGGTCGCTTTAGCCTCCTTTATTCCCTGTTTCAGCCAGGATCTAGCCAGGATCGAACACACATTCAGCGAAACACATGCGTTCGATCCTGGCTGAAACAGGGAATAAAGAAGGCTAAAGCAACCGTGCGTTTTCACCCTATAATTGAAATCAGCCAAAAACTGAGGGCACAAAGAAGGCAATTTTATATAGATACATATGATACAGGAATACATTAAATGGTGCCCTTGTTCCCAGTGGTAGTCAGCAAACTCCTTTATGCTATATTTGATTTCTGCTTTTTTTAAGGGCCGGGGGGAGAAATCTATGATCTGTAATCTTATCTTCAGAGCAGGGTGAGCAATGCAAAGCATCTTTTGCTGCATGTCAGATGGCAAGTGGGGAGAGGGAGCTGTCTAAAATCTCAAACACTCCTCATTTGCCCCTTCTCCAAATTCTGAATGCCTCAAAAGATTTGTAGGCGGTCCTTGTTAAGAATCACGGCGCTGCTTGGCTCTCCTGTCTATTGTACCTGAGAGAGTTATCTGGCAACAATATGTGCAGAATGTGACATTCCATTGAATGGAATCCACCAACTGGTAAAGGTTGCTCTTGTATGTAGGAATGTCCCTGTAGAATAGCATATTCTCTTGAAAGCTGAGAGAGGGTCTGGGGGAGTACTTTTCTGCATCAGAAAATACCAAAGCAAATAAATTAGTATGATTATGTGTCATGGTTCATGACAAAAAAAGAGGTGCATTAGATTTTGAGACTGTACACATTACCCCTGACAGACAGGATGAAATTGATTGGTCTTCCTTATTGATATTGTCCTTTGCTAATTAGGACCAGATATTCTTTTCTTTATAGCAAGAAGAAAGAAGATGTGGAATGGGGTTGGAATTAGATTCTTCACTTTGATCCAAGGCTGTTCCCATTCTAGCCATTTTGTTTGGAATTGCCATAATCTGTTCATGCAGGTGTTGGGGAGAATATAGACAACATCGCTGCCAAACTGTTTCAGTCCAGTGTTTCCCCATCTTTTTTTTTTTATCAGACTTGGATTGTGGGGATATTTTTGGTTTTGAATAGGGAGTGGTAGGCTTGGTGATGTGCTTGGTAGTACTCTGCCATTTCTTGATTACACCGCATTACAATCTGATCACTTCTCTCATTATCTTTTAAATAGCCTGATATTGCAGAGAAGAAACATAATCAGGAAATATTTAATTAAAGGATTGATTGCACAAATGGAAGAGGGGGAACATGAGCTCATAACTGTGTTTTGCTTGCAAGCTGGAATGTTTTTATTCTATTCCATTGGTGTGCAACAGTGAAATAGTAGATGAGTCTTTAAAATGTAGTCTTTAAAACATAAAGTGAAAATGGAATCACAACAAGAAAATGAGGTCAGGAAATGGTTGATTAAAGATCCGACTGGACGAATAAGGGGGAAGTGAGCATAATTTTTGGGGTGTTCACCTTGTGCTTACTTAAAGTTTATTGATAACAGTGAAGTAGCAGATCGCTTTTTAAAAAGTGAAGGGATACGCCCTGAGGCTACCTGAAATTGACCATTCCAAATGGGTAGCTGTGTTAATCTACACTGCAGAATAAAACAGTAGTCCAGTTGCACCCCTTACAGACATTTCAACTTTGTAGCTTCCTATTTTCACTATATTTCATCCTTCACATATTGCCTAACAAGAGTGGAGAATCTGTCGAATGTATTCTGAGTGGTTATTCATTGGACTGGATGTTATTTTAAACTGGCCTCTCTTTGTAACCCCTCCCTGCCACCTTTCTTGTTGTATATATAAATTGGACAGATAGTCTCATAATCTCATGCAAGATTATGCTGGAATAATAATTTTTAGTCTATCAGATGCCATGGGGCTTTGGTTTTATTCTGAAATTGACCCTGAATGTCACCAAATTAAACAGTGCTCATAAAGCTGCCTGAATTGGAAATATAAATGTAGGAAAACGAAAGAATTTTCAGTTTTACATATTTGCAACATGGCTGGGGAAATCCTTCCTGTGCTGCTCTGATAGGGGTGTAGCAGGGACGCGTGGCAGGTTAAGCAGGCAGGTTTCATAGGCTATTGTTTTGGTGGCACAACTGCAAGCCATCCATGATGAGCTGCCTGCTTTCGCCTTTATGGCAATGGGAATACATTGCTATATTGTAAGCAGTGTGGAATTACACTGACAGCGGAAAAACAGTGCAAGAGCGATGTCAAATCTTAACATACAAAGACCTAAGGCCCCTTTTTGCACCAGAATGACAATGTAAACAAATCTCCTTTCCTTTTCCAGCTTTTCCACAAGCTGCTGACACCATGAAATTCCATTCACCCAATGAAAAGGAAGTATTTCTTTACACAATGCCTAGTTAAATGGTGGAACTCCCTGCCCCAGGATGTGGTGATGGGTGTCAACTTGGAAGGCTTTAAGAGGGAGTGGACATGTTCATGGAGGACAGGGCTATCCATGGCTACTAGTCAAAATGAATACTAGTCAAGATGCATAACTACTTTCTCTAATATCAAAGGAGCATGCCTATTATATTAGGTGCTTTGGAACACAGGCAGGACAATGCTGCTGCGGTCGTCTTCTTTGTGGGCTTCCTAGAGGCACCTGGTTGGCCACTGTGTGAACAGACTGCTGGACTTGATGGGCCTTGGTCTGATCCAGCATGGCTTATCTTATGTGCTTAACTGTAATTTTTAAAATCTTGAGCATTAGTTTTAGAACATTTTTGCTTGTTGTGTCACTTTTATTCTAGTCTGTTAACCATTCCCTATGAGGATATGAATGTGATAATACCTACTGCAAGTTCTCATGTGAAATAAGTCATTTAGGGCAGGGAAAGAATCAGGACTGAGTAACTTCCCCAAGAATTCCTGTAATACATCGGGGATTACACAACATCTTTCCAAGCGTTTTTTCAGTATTCTGCCATTTGGTGGCCTAAAAACTCTATTCATCAGAAGGTTAAAGTAATGTATCCCTCCAGTATGAAATTTTGACATAAAAATTTCCTGGTGAAGTGATCTAATCTCATAAAATTCCAGAAAATCCAAGGATAGATCTGTTTCCGTTGCTACACAATACTTCCTCTTTCGTGGCTTTCTTTTATTGCCTATCCAAAAGAATATCTACAATGTCTGTCTTCACTAGTTTGGATCCAGTTTAAAAAATTCAAGATATCAGGGTTCTCACCCTCATTGGCTTGATTAAAAACTCTGGGCTGTTCTTAACATTATGAGGTTATAGTTTCCAACTAAATCCATGAGAACTAAAATAAAGGCAAGTTACCCAGTGCAGGTTATCTGCATATTCAATGACAGGATAAGAAGGGGAAGTTCTCTGTTAGCATGACTGGGCTGGAGGAGAAGGTGGGCATGTATGCTCAAGTTCTTTGTTTAATTTAATTTATTTATTATTAGGTTTATACCTTGCCCTCCCCGGCACTGCGGGGCTCAGGGCAGCTAACAACAGAATGAAATCATATAATATCAATACATCAGTGTTAAAATGTATCATATAAAAACTTTAAAACTAAGCCCAATTTAACAAAGATGGCACCCTAATTTGATACTAGCTCCTATAAAGGTGTCCTCACTGAGGTTGGCCAAGGTGGAGGTCAGCAAGGCCAATAACTTCCAGGGGGCCCACTAGCCCAAGGCCAAGAAAGAAGTAGCAACAGGGTGGTAGAAAGTGTGGTCAAGTCACAGCCAATTTATGTAGGGTTTTCAAGGCAAGAGATGAAGAGAAGTGGTTTGCCATTGCCTGACTCTGCATAGTGACCTTGGACTTTCTTGTTGGCCTCCCATCCAAATACCAACCAAGACCAACCTTGCTTAGCTTCTGAGGTGTGACAGGATTAGCCTAGCCTTGGCCAACCAGGTCAGGGCCTATTAATATTAGGGTGCCCTTATTCAGTACAAGCGCTTCATCTTCTGTGTGTATGTGTGTTTTTGCTTCCCACTTGCTCACTGTCCTTTCCTGCCCACTGTTCTCCTCAGACCCAAGCCCTCTATCTTTCTCCCTTCAGCCTATCCTGCTTTTCTGACCCCAGTTTTCCCTATACTCATGCTATGTCTTATCCCCGTGGTGTTTGTAAGCTGAAGCCCTATCACACTTTGAGATACTCTCACCACTTGGCAGCTATGGCTGCCCTGCCCTTTAAAATAAAGAACTGCTAATAAGTTGGCCAGCCATTCCTTGTCACTTTGATGAACAATGGTGCCATTTTCAAAGTTCCCACATCTCATGAAATCTGGCACGCCAAGAAGAGCAACTATGGTGTTGAATCCTGTATGTTTACAGTCAAAAGGAACCTAATGAGATGTTATCTCTGCTGGTTAAGGGCAACTCTGGTGCTGGGGATGGCAGTGAAGCGCTCACTGGGCATGAAGTTGGCCCTAAAAGGTAAAGGTCCCCTGTGCAAGCACCGAGTCATTCCTGACCCATGGGGTGACATCACATCCTGACACTTCCAAGGCAGACTTTGTTTGAGGGGTGGCTTGCCCGTGCCTTCCCCAGACATCTTCCCTTTACCCCCAGCAAGCTGGGTACTCATTTTACCAACCTCGGAAGGATGGAAGGCTGAGTCAACCTTGAAGCCGGCTGCTTGAAACCAACTTCTGTCGGGATCAAACTCAGGTCGTGAGCAGAGCTTGGACTGCAGTACTGCAGCTTAACACTCTGTGCCACAGGGCTCCTTGAAGTTGGCCCTAGCCAGCCACAATAGTCCTAGTGTTCTGTGTCTTAGCAGAGTTTTTGCAAAAGGTTAGTTGTAAGAATTTAAAAAGTTTACAATTGTTGGCTTGGATGTGCTAGAGCCATTTTGTGGATGGAGGAATTTTCACCTCTGCATCTGAATGTAAGTTTCTTGCCTTGCCCTTCCCACTGGAGCTTCCAGATGCTCCCAAAATCCTGCTCTTGGGGAAAAGGGGCAGGAATGGCATCTGGGGAGCTGAAGTCCGCACTGGGAAGGGGAGGCTAAAAACTGGCATTTTGTGGGTAGAAATCCTTCCATTGGTGGAAATGCTCTGGTGGCTAGAAGTCTATGATTAGAGCAAATCTGACCTCCTGATAACGCCTGACTGGTCGTTCCTTGTGGTTTTATTTCTGGCTAAAAATGAACAGGATCGTTTTTAAAAAGTTTTGATTGTAATGGGGGGAGGTGTTGATCTGTCTGCTGAACCCCCTTTCCTTGTCTTCTCCATTAAACAATCAAGTAAATATTTATATTCTCCTTCCTCCCACCTTTTGTTCCATGTACTTAATGTGTGTAGAAAAGGGCAGTCAAAATTATTGGGGTGGGTGGGTATGTAGAAGCACGTATCCTGCAAAGAAATAGTTTAGAAGGTTTTAGTGCAGGAAGAAGACAATAACTGAGATTTATAAAACTGTGTGTAATTCGAGAAAGTAAATAAAGACAACTTCTAAAATCCATCTACAGTTATTTCTATGTGGAAACCACAGGGTTGACTCCTTTCCACTTCAACAAAGAAACACTTTTTCTCTATTAAAGGAAGCCTTTTTCCATGAGAAAACAACATTCTTCATTGGAGAAAGTCTTGCACCCTTGAAGGAAGACTTAGCAGAAGAAGGCATCCAACAGAGCAGAAGGAAGTCATAGGATCCAACTCTGTACATTTGTCAGGCCAACTACTAGTGAGTACAGATTAGGATTTATACTGGGTTTTGTTCCATGTGGGTCAACAGACCTCTTCCAGAGTTACAGCCTTCTAAAAGCATTTTCTGTCTTGTTACAGATTTTTTGCATGGGAGTGCCCACATATTGTTAATTAGATGTTAATTCACTATATATAATCGAATTTTATGATTTCCTTTAATTGTTTCCTGAAGAATGGACTCAGGAAACACTCTGTAAACATGGCTTGATAATGTTGTATTTATAATTTAAAGTTGTGTTTATAAATCCATTTTTATGTGTTGTGTAGAATTTGCATTCAATTTTGAAATGCCTGTGTGGAACTCTTGAGAGACCATTTAAGTATCCCCCCCACCCCGTTTTACACAGTCTGCATATATGGTTCCTCATATTGCTGTTAATTATGATTTTTATAGGCTCTATTTACATTGATATTGTATGAATTATATAAGCATTATTTGTAACAATATGATTTTATTTATAAGGCGTTAGTTATTTTGTACATGTTGCCCCGAGAAAGAGCACCAACCCCAAGTGCACAGGACGGATCAATCCCAAAAGAAAAAACAGCATTTCATAATAATACCAGCTAAACATAGCTTATAATTATTTCTACAATATGATTTTATTATGGGGGTCTGTGATTTGCATCCAAAGTAGCATTTGCACAATTGGAAATGGAACCTCTCTCAAGCAAAGCTCCATTTTCCACACGTTTTCCTTCCTTAGCTGCATACTCCAGTTCAGCATCTCATGCTGTTATGAAGTCTGATTGTTAGGAAGAGGGTTTTTTTTTTTTTTTTAAAGAAAGCATGAAGGTCTGCAGAAAATAACAAAGCAGTCAAAATATGGCCTAACTGCACGCTGTTAGGAAAGATCTTTTCCAATGCTATGTTTGAGGCGGTGCTATTTCCTGAGGAACAGTGCCACCTCAAAATGTGTGAAAGACATAATTCCTCAACAAATAGTTCCTACAGCCTTTGGGGATTTTCCCCCTATTGGCCATTGCTGTAGGGATAGGCCTTCTGAATTTTTTTTCTTCCCATAGTAGCTAAATGTAACTGGCTCAGTGCCCAAGCCATTGTACAGAAGCTATTTGTGCAATGTGACTTTAATAGTGTATAAACTAGGGTCGGGAAGGCAGCATGGTACAGCCTGATCTCGTCAGATCTCGGAAGCTAAGCAGGATCAGCCCTGGTTAGTATTTGGATGGGAGACCACCAAGGAAGACCAGGGTTGCTGTGCAGAGGAAGGCACCGGCAAACCACCTCTGTTAGTCTCTTGCCATGAAAACGCCATAGTTGGCTGTGACTTGACGGTACTTTACACACACACAAACGAGGGTCACTTTCACATGGCAATAATGCTCTGTGGTTTTCTCATTGCTGCTGTAGATTTCCTCCGAGGATGATGTGGTCCTTCTGGGGCTAAGTGTTGGCATCGTTTTCCACCATGTCCCTCTTGGCCTAGCCAGATATAAACAGAGTTATACCTGGAACTAATGTCATGATCCTCTAGGAATTCTCTGGTATCTATGGTAAAAACAATAGAGATGCAGGGAATTCCTACAGTGTTGTGATGACACTAAAGGACGCCACCCCCTCCAACTGAGACCCGTCAGAAAGAAGATTCATCCTTTTTCTTTTGGCCTTAGTTGTTTTAATAGGCCTAAGTGCCAGGGGATCTTAAACCTGAGTTGTCTCAGAAAGGTACCTGGGTTCAGCCATGATGCTGGAGATTCCCAGGGAAGAGGTAGGGTATTGTGGGGATTAAAACAGATTGAGTGCAATCTCCCCCTGCTTCATGGCATATCATTCTCAAGAACAAAAAAACTTTTCACTGCTGAAATATTTAATTACATTTTGAAGTGGATTGTGTTTTTCAGGATCCTCAGTGTACAATTTGGTCCTGACCCTTGGCACTATATGATGTACATAAACACAACTGTGCATGGTCTGTGCCCTAGGATCCTCTTTATTTTCAAAAGGGTTGGAGAAGTCATATTCAACGTGAAGTCCTCACTGACCAAATGGAGAGTTCTCTGGTTTACAGAAGATAAATGGACAGCTCTTGCTTGCAATGAGCTCCACACCTGCATTGGAGCCTCTTCTAGATTCACAAAAACGTGGGGAAATTGCAAATGACACAGCCCCATATATCTGCAAAACAAGTTCAGCAATCTGTACTGATGTTGATATTTATTTAACATCACTATGACATGTATACCCTCTGACCCAACACTTCTAGGCCGATTACTTGCAATATTTCTAGAATTTTCCGCAAAGTCGTTTCTGCCATTTGTTCCCTGGCCTTTCTCCAGAGTACAAACATTATAAATATGTAGATTACCAGACATAAAACTTCTAAAATGAATTAGGCAGGTATGTGTAGGATAGGGCAGTCAATGGCTGTTAATCACAATGGCTATGAATGGAACTACCACGTTGTGAAGGCAATATTTCTTTAAGTGGCATGTACTAGAATTAGCAACTAGTAAACAGCAATCAGTTACTCCATATGAGTTTTCCAGGGTAATTCAGGTAGTCACCATTGGAGAAACAATCAATGGACTTGCAGTCAATGTGCTTAGAAGGGTGTAACTCCTTTAAAGATTACACTGTTGATGGCAAGTCATATGGCCCTTAACTTGAGATAACTTTAGCTCTGTTGGCTCTGTGTTTGGAATCCCTAGCATACCCACCTCACAAAAATGGATACTTTTTGTTCTGATAATGACTAAATTCTTGCACCTTATTTGAATTTAGTGGCCAGTCTCATAGGTACTTCAATAAGTGTTTAATGAAAATGTCAGTGTTTTTAATCTCATGTTCGAATAGCCAAGTGTGGCCTAATCTGTGATACTTAGATCTGCAGACTGAAGCCACACTGACACAAAAGATCTGCAGATTGGAGCCACACTGACAAAAAACTGGGACCCCCACCCCCCAGGTTTGCAGAAAAATCTTAAACCTTAAAAATACATTGGGGAGGGTTTAAATCCCCTCAATACAATAGCATGTCTACGCATGCTCAGTCAACACACCTACCTCTGCCAGTGAGGACAGCCACTGCAATGGTGAGGGGGCAGGAATAATGGTGGGCCTGGCAGCAGAGGCCAGCAGCTATGCTGGGATTGCTGGCAGAGATGGCAGTGCACCTACCTCCTCTGGCAGCATAGTCATGGCAGTGTTAATGGAGGGGCCCTAGAAGCGGTGGATGATCTTCAAACAGAGGCTGGGAGCTGCACTGGGCTTGCTGGTGGCAGCTGCAAAAACGAGAGGGAAGGAGCTGCAGTGGACTCTGTGGCAGAGGACAGCAGCTGTGCTGGGCTCACCATCAATGGTGGGGGGGGGGGCAGCTGCAGCAAACCTGGTGGCAGCGATGGTGATGGGGAATAAAACTAAGAGGGGGAAGAGTTTCCCCTGTGAGTATCGCAGATTCCCACTTGTCAATATATTTAATACTCAGCATGGCTATATCCATGGATACTGAAATTCAGAAATTCAGAGATCCATGAACAAACATAGCAAACCTACAAAAAGCCCCAGGTTTGCAGAAAAATCTGTAATCTAAAAACAACAACAAAAGAGAAAACCTTGGGGGGTTAACCCCCTCAGATAGAAGCAGCACCTGAACCTTCATGAAATGAATGCCCTCTGCAGTGGCGGGGGTGCGGGTGGGTGGGTGCTAGACAACTGAAACAGAACTGCAGCCTTCAAGCTTTGGTTTCTGTTACTAAAAGGCAGGAGGAGGGGGCAGGGCCTTTTCCAGGGCTATTTTGACCATTGATGGAAGACTAATCAGGGTCAGGATTAGGATTGCCAGGTCCCTCTTCGCCACCGGTGGGAGATTTTTGGGGCGGAGCCTGAGGAAGTCGGGGTTTGGGGAGGGGAGGGACTTCAATGCCATAGAGTTCAATTGCCAAAGTGGCCATTTTTCTCCAGGTGATCTGATCTCTATCGGCTGGAGATCAGTTGTATTAGCAGGAGATCTACTACTATTACCTGGCAGTTGGCAACCCTAGTCAGGACTGGTAGTAATCTCTGGGTAACTTGATGCCATTTAGCTTTCATGAGTTATACAGGAAAGGCTGCTTGCTACTGTTCAACAGCAGTCATCTCACAAAGGTCAGTATTGTGTAGAAGTTAGAGTTTCAAAATAGGATCTGGAAAACCCAGCTTCAAATTCCCACTCTGCCATGGAAGCTCACTGTGTGCCCTTGGGCCAGTCACACCCTGCCGTACTAATCTACCTGGCAGGATTGTTGTTGTGAGGTTAAAATGGAGAACAGGAAAATGATGTGAGCTACTTTAGGTCCCTATTGTGGAGAAAGGTGGAGTGTAAATGAAGCAAATATGGATGAAGATAGAAGAGCAGATAAAAGATAGGTTGGTGGGTGGGTGGGAAGGAAGGAAAGAAGGAAGGAAGCAGGGAAAGGTGAGGATATGGGGGTTGCCAGAAGGAAGGAAAGAGGGAATAATTTGGGGAGGGGGATACAGGGGAAAGTGGGCTGCCCCTCCCAAATCCTGGGCCCAGCCTAGTGGCTAGCACTGCAGCACTTCACCATAATTTACCCAGGTAGAGGCTGCCAGGGGGAGGGAAGGAAGGAAAGCTGAAGATGAGGGGGAGATAAAGGTAGTTTGGCTGTTGGGTAGGAAGGACAGAAGGAAGCAGGGAAGGGCCTGTGAGGACTTTCAGGGAGGGGAAGAAGAAATGGGAATGGGAAGTGAGCTGCACCCTGCAAGTCCTGGCAGTTTCTCCAATGCACAACTGGGCCCAGCTCAGTGGTCAGCCCTGCACAACTCAGCTATAGTTTTCCCAGATAGAGGCTGCCAGGGGGAAGGAAGGAGAAAAAGCTGAAGACAGAGGGGCCGATAAATTTAGGTTGGCTAGTGTGTGGGAAGGAGAGAAGAGAGCAGGAAAAAGGAAGAGGCTATGGGGGCTTCCCAGGTAAGGGAAGAGTGGGGGAAGGGGAAATGAGATGCTCCCTGCAAGTCCTTGTGGGTTCGGTTCTCTGTTTGTACTTTTCTAAAAGTCAGAAATAGAAGTGTAGATCAGGGAAATTCTCCAGAAGCTGTAACTCAGCCCATAATGGAGATACAGTGAAAGGAATGAGAAATAAAATGAAATAAATAAGCCAATAAAGCAATATTAAGTCCTCGGGAGTTAATTAAAGTGTTCTCTTTTTGTTTATCTTTTTGGCATAGCTTTAGATTAAAAACTCTTTCCCGTGACTTCCAAATTAAAGTTCTTCTTTCTTCTGTAGCCTTCTAGGAGAAAGATACCAGTTTAAGTCAGTGACTGAAAGGATATGTCAGGCAAGAATAATAGAAGAGATCAGGCCTGTGCAACTTGTGACCACCCTAAGCTGAATGTTGCCTACCAGCTGTGTTTGGTATGGTGGTACTGGAGGATGAATAAGCCTATGATTTTTGTGGCCTCTGGGAGGAAATAAAAGCAAGAGATACCTAGGAGGACACCATGGTTGATGGGTGCCTTCAGCACTGAGGGGGACCTTTCAAGTTATGCAGCCTGAGAACAGAATGACTAAGAGGACAGCTCCATAGAATTACAAGAGAATTACTACTGTCTAATTATTTTCAATGCCATTTTTTATTTGTCCCTCCAAGAGTGGAGTGGGGACAGCTAGTAACACTAAATTGGATTGTAATGAACTTCCGATACAACAAGCTGGTGGGAGGTATTTTGGAAAAGAGCCAGCGTGGTGTAGTGGTTGAAAGTGGCGGACTCTAATCTGGAGAATAGGGTTTGATTCCCCACTCCTCCACATGAAGCCTTCTTGGTGACCTTGGGCTAGTTGAGTTTTCTCAGAAGTCTCTATGCCCCACCTACCACATAAGGTGCCTGTTGTGAGGTGGGGGAGGAAAGGCGATTGTAAGCCACTTTGAGACTCCTTACGGTAGAGAAAAAGTGATGTATAAAAACCAACTCTTCTTCTTCATCTTCCTCTCCCATTTCAGATCTTTGTATCCCTGGAAAAAACATTTCTGAGGGTTGGGAAACCTGTGGAATAGTGTGGGATACAGTGCAGGGGGCTGTATCCGGAAGGGAGGATTGTCAGAAATCATTGTCTCTTACATGAGTTCATAAGGAAGAGGAGCAACTTCAGCCAGTTCTTCCTTCTGGCTGGCATTCCTGCTATTCTTGAGGCTCGTAAACTCAATAAAGAGGATGGGAAAGAGATTTTGGATGCACTCGTTTCTGGATGGAAGAAGGCAGTAGCAAAAATCTCTTTTGTGAGCTGTCTTCATTGGCATATATCTTTATATCATTGGCATATATCTTTATCCCGAGTTTATTGTATGTGGTGGTTGCCCTGTCACATATGGGGGGAAAGGGATGTGTCCCATGATGAGTTAATATAAAAGGGTTGCAGTCTTAGCGTAGTCTGTTCAGTTTCAGCTTGACTAAAAAGATGCTCCCGATTAATCAAACAGCAAATATTTTAAAAGATGTAATTAAATATATAGGTGGCAGCCATCATCCCAGAAGAGGAATTTTCCCTTCTTTTTTCATAGACCAGGGAATGTCCCTTCAGTGACATGCATACACATCAAAAGTATATTTTTCGTTAGAATTCATCTTTTATTCATATGCAAATATAATCCATTAATACTCATATTATTAATAATCTAAGATTTGTTTAATCATGCAATAGCGCTAATTATTGTACCAACTAAATTAATTATTAAATTTCTGTGCTGTCTCCTCTAATAAGGCTTACAGCAATTTATATTATTAAACAAACAATATTCTAATAAAACTATATCCAGTATTCTAATTGCATTTATCATATTCACTTGCTTATATTTAATATTATTGTGAATTCATTTTCAAAATTGTGCTTAACAAATAAATAAATGGTCTATGCCTAATGGAGGTTCAGTGAAGGCTTTATCCTACAGGATAAATAAGGTTGCCAGTCTCCAGGTGGAGCCTGGAGATCTCCTGGAATTATAACTGATCTCCAAACTATTGAGATCAGTTCCCCTGGAGCTGGAGCATTATACCCTGCTGAGGTCCTTCCCTCCCAATGCGCCATCCTTCCCACCCCCAAATTCGGCCTCTGTAAGTACTTCTAGCGAATGTAGCCCTCATTCAGCATGGATATGTTGCAACCACCATCAGACCTGCAGTTCTCCAGGGACATTTCAGAGAATTGAAAAAAATTTAGACAGCTGTGAGCTGACCAAACTGAACTGCTGAGCAGAATTTAAAATTTTTATTTTATATAATTTATTTAATTGTATATATGTTATTTAAATTCTCCTCGTGTCTCTTAAATTCAAACAAACCCCAAATAAAGTTCACTACTACAGAGCCAGCATGGTGTAGTGGTTAAGAACGGTGATTTGGAGCGGTGGAGTCTGATCTGGAGAACCGGATTTGATTCCCCACTTCTCCACATGAGTGGCGGAGGCAAATCTGGTGAATTGTATTTGTTTCCTACACACGAAGCCAGCTGGGTGACCTTGGGCAAGTCATTCTCTCTCAGCCTCACCTACCGCTCAGGGTGTCTGTTGTGGGGAGGGGAAGGGAAAGTGATTGTAAGCCGGTTTGATTCTGCCTTAAGTGGCAGAGAAAGTCAACATATAAAAACCAACTCTTGTTCTTCTAGTACTACTACTAAAACTGTGATAGCTGGATCACAACCACCCAGCAGAAATTGTAGCTTATTAGTTATAGACATGTCTATATCAGTTATTAATGGATAGATCAGCTGTGTTCTTAAGTGCTTATATCAGTGCATATCAGTAAAGCCGAACCGAAAAAAAGCCGAAGAAATGCCATTTCAGCTTTTCCGGGTTTGGGCTTCACTGGCTTTGAGAAAAGGCAGGAAATAGCCGGGCCGAATTGGGCAATTCTCGAATAAGCTGAAAATGTACCAAAATCACTTTGTATATTTTTTTCCCTAGAGGCATCAATAAGTAGGTTCCACTCTTTTTGGATATACTGCTTTTTTTAAAAAATTATTAAGTTTTTATATTTTCTCTTAAACTGGAGTAACAATTTCAAGTGTTCATAATTTCCAGAGGACCTAAAATTCCTGCCAGATCTTTGGATAGCCTTCCTTCACTGATGGCATTCCCGGTCATACCAGGCATGCTTCCCCTTAAATTGGGAGGGGTGCAAGGATCCTTCAAATAGTGGTTTAAAGGCCCCCAAGAGGTCTTCAAATGATTTTAAAGCAAAATGTGGGTCAGGAGCATTAACTATTTCTGGAATTAGCCTCTTAAATAAGTTTGAATATAGTAGGCTATCAACCTCCATTCCATGCTGAAGAGTCCATTTTCTTGGTATTCTAAAGAAGGTTTTCTGATCTGAAGTCAGTTTGGACAGACTTGCTCTCTGGGGATTAGTTGATAATGTCAAAATGAGAGGTAGACAATCACTCATAAAAAAGGCTCAACCCATAAACTCCTAACCGCTGAGACCAAATTAAAAGAGACTAAAAACTTAACAATTAAACTACATCCATTTTGGGAAATAAAGGTGTAGTCACCACATGCATCTATTCCTCTCCTATTATGCAAGATGATCAATTCATTATCTAAAATAAAGGGAAACATAAATAAGATAGCTTTGTTTATCTTACTATCCCTAGTGGATATATCATTTAAAAGGAATAAGGACTCATCAGTATAACCATCCTCCAACCTTTCACTGGCTTACAGCCAGTGCATGTCATCTTCTCCAGTTCGAGGGTTAAAACCTCCTGCTACAATTAAGAAATCCTCAGGATACTTAGAAGACAGATTACTCAGTTGTTCAGATGAGGAGTTCCACATGGATTTCAATTTCCCACTTATAGAGGATGGAGGAAAATAAACAGTAATAATTATCATCTTAACATCACTTAAATGTATCAAATCTGGCAAAGCCAAAGGTGAAGAATCTAACTGCTGTAATCTGTCAATCTTAAACTTGTATGAAATCAAGCATGCAAGCCCCCCCCCTTGGGGCAGCCCCCCTTAACATTAATTTGATCCCTAACAGAGAACCCCGTAAACCCTGTAAAAAGCATTTCCCCAGTCACCCTAGTTTCTTGGAAAAGGACAATGTCTGCTTTATTCAGCAGATGTTGCACCTCTGGAAGGATCCTCTTAGAAGCCCACCCCACCACATTCCTAGAGAGGATATGCAGATTATGAGGTTTGAGTCAGATCTCCAGCTATTAAAACTGATCTCCAGCCAATAGAGATCAGTTCCCCTAGAGAAAATCGCCGCTTTGGCAATTGAAGTCCCTCCCCTCCCCAAACTCCGCCCTCCTCAGGCTCTGCCTCAAAAAACGTCCTGTCAATGGCGAAGAGGGACCTGACTACCCTAGGTAGAGTACAAATAAAGTACGTAAATAATAAATATAGCTTAAGATGGAAGGCAGATAAAAGCTAGGTTGGTGAAAGGCAGAGAAGGAGAAAATGAGGCAAGAAAAGGGGAAAGGATATGGGGGTTCCAGGAGGAGGGAAAGAGGAAACAGTGAGAGGAGGAGGATACCAGGGAAGTGCACCCTATACCACGGAAGTCCCTCCCCCCACATCCTTGAGGGTTCCCTACCAAGGTAGTGGGCCTGGGTCCACCACCAGGCACCTGGCAACCCTAGCGGGGAGTGGGGGCTGAAGACAGAGGGGCAGATAAAGGTAGATCAGCTGTTGGGTGGGAAGGAGAGAAGGAAACAGGAAGAGGGGCTATGGGGGTTTTCAGGGAGGAAAAGAGGAAATAGTGAGGGATGGGGAAATGAGATTCTCCCTCTCACACACAAGTCCTTGCAGGTTCCTGCTATAATGGCAGGCAGTAGTAACATGGCTCCATCCTAGTTGCTACCCCGTGGAACGTACATTTTAAAAGGGAGTCTTGCTGGCTGTAGAAATCTCCATCAGGTACTAAATACTTTGACCTGTGAGTACTTGAAACTGAGGTCAGGGCTCCTCTGGGAGCAGGGTTGTGCTTCATTCCTTTTATTGGCCACGAAATCTTCTGATCACCGTGGGTGTGTGGGCGTGGGCCTACTCCTTACTCCTGAATGAACTTGAAAGAATTTGCTTCAGCATTCTCATATGTCTACTGTGTGACTGGTGGTTCCCTTGCTTCAACTCTCTATTTAGCTGTTTGTCGATATAAGTCCCAGTGAAATAATCAAGCGAGACCAGGGCTTTATCATATCTCATTCTCTTCATGTATAAGGATCTTGGAAACATAATTAATTCACTTATTTCTAATTTTCTAAGCGTCCCCCCCTCTTTTTTTGTTGGTCTGTTAACTCGATTGCTAGGGGAAGATATAACCTTTTCTTCAAGTAACTGGATTATTACAGTAGGAAATGACTGCCATTATAGACATCTCTTGACAGCTAGTTTACAACAGCCTGCCACTTTGACCCCTCTTTCTGTCTCTTACCATATGCATCAGGGTTTGTTGTCAAAGAAAACACTGGTAAATGGGAAGATTCTTACCACTTGAATACAGTGAGAATTCCCACTTCTCATCACCTCCTGTCATTCCAAAATTAGTCAGGGAAAGATCTGATGGCATTATTTCTGAGTGCACATTATATCTGCATCTGATGTTCTAGAGAATCACCTCTGAAATCAGAAATGATACTGTCAGCTAAATGAAGGAGGGTTCCTTTCCCCCCCCCAGCTGAATGTTTGAACTAATTTGAATGATAACCATAACCCAGCCACACACACAATATTACATGCATCTAGGATATTTGCTAACCTTCTAAGAGTAGTGACATAAATGCAAGAGGTTCATCAGCTTGACTCGGATTATTCAATGGCTTTAATAGATTAATCATCTGTCTTTTTATTAATCAGTTACATGTAAACAGATCTGCACATTATTGAAACTATTTATTTGAAATATCAATGGAAATGTGAAAGAGGTCATAAAGCTTTAAAAAAACTATCAGTCATTCTTAACCATCTTTTAAAAACTCATTTTTGGTGTAGTTAACACAAGGCTCAGTGATAGAGCGCCTGCTTTGCACATGATAGGTCCCTGGCATTCCCAGTTTTGATTTTAGGGGCACACTTTAAGACCTATGGACAAAGTTGTGATTTAAAACTGACTCCCTTTTGATTATTCTTTGAAAGTTTTAGCAGATTAACTGAATGAAGCTTACAGCTGTTAAGTGACAGAAAAAAAGAACGTATATGAATCTTAAATATAACTGCGAGCTGCCCTAATAGAGTGGTCTTTTCAGATTGCATATTCCCATATATTGAGGCACCTGAACACGTTCAACATGCTACCTGTCTTTTATACTAATCCTCTCCTGGGGCCCATGATGAACTATTGTGCCTTCTCTCCATATCTTTCCAGAGGAATCCTCAATTCTGGTGGTGAGCAAACTCAAAGAAAAGAAAAACCAGTTAGTGCTCTGCAATCGTTTACCATATTTATTAAAGTACTGAAAAGAGAAGAAGAAGAAAACGAATCATTGAAACAAAAATATAATTGCTTAACATTCCAAATAAACCTGGGCAGTATTTGCTATTAGCTTCCTATGGCATTTTGGCTGCGCACTTCTGTAGGACGGTGGTGCTCTCTGCCTCTCTTTTAAAAGCACACATGCTGTACCATTTGGTGCGACAGCTGCTAAGGTAATGATGGATTTTTAGTGAAGAGTGCCATAAATAAACATACCAAACTAAAAAAACAACAACAAACCTTTCCAAAGAAGAATGAAATTTGGCAACAAAACACATCCCTTTCAAAATAAATCTCCCATTGCTTGCCTCTAGTCGATCAACCCAGTCTTCCTATAGCCAGTTAAAATTCTTTAAGTTGATCACTGTTCTCTTTCCTGATGCATTAACCCCCCCACACTCAAATTTTTATGTACCCTTTCTCTGCTCCTATCCTGCACTTATCCAACTTTATCCTGCACCTTCTTTGGCTAGTGCAACCCTCACAACAACCTTGCATGGTAGGTAATACTGAGGGAGCATGTCTTGTTGGAATATGCAACATGTAGTGTACAGGAGAAGAAGCTCAGCTTCAAAAACTAGTCAGAAACAGATGTGGGCCACTTCCTTCTTCTAAATTTCCTGGTTTGTCCTGGGAATGCAGTTCTCTGTCTTGTTTCTTGCTTCTTCTCTGGTCTTTTGTTCTTCTTTCCTCTTGCCAGCCATGTAATCAGGTCACTTATCTTTCTCTTTTCTATGCAGCAGTGTTCAATTTTAAAAATAAACTTCTTTGTTCTCTTTAATTGGCTCCACTTCT
Organism: Euleptes europaea; assembly: GCF_029931775.1. Classification (NCBI taxonomy): domain Eukaryota; kingdom Metazoa; phylum Chordata; class Lepidosauria; order Squamata; family Sphaerodactylidae; genus Euleptes; species Euleptes europaea. Next base: position 30,667,346 of record NC_079326.1, read on the forward strand.
CTGATTTCCAAACTGCAACTCTGCCCAGGTGTCTGGTCCTGGGCCATCTAGCGAACTTTAAGGCAGAGTGTGAATTTGAATCAAAATTTTCCAGATCTGAGACCCAAATGCACTATTTAAAGTCTACTTGGAATTTCAGAAGGTCTAAACCGACAGAGCAGTTCTTTCCCTTTCTGTGTGGCCAAAAAGGAGGCAGCATGTTATTCATCATCCATTTTTGGACTAGTAGTTTCCATTTCCCTACCAAGCTGCTAATTCTTGGAGGGAAAGAGGCACAGCTCAGTGACGGAACACATACTCTGCCCGCTGAAGGTCCCAGATTCAGTCCTTGGCATTTCTAGAGGAAAAGATCTTGGATAGGCCAGCTGGGATATTGAAGAGCCAGTTGGATTTGGCATATGCTGGGCTAAATGGACCAGTGTTCTGGCTCAGTATAAGTCTGCTTCAAATATCCACGTAGGGCAAATCCATTGGTTCAGTCCAGATAATGGTCTTAAAGGCACAATTCTGTTTCTAATGCCAAGCAGGCTAGGGATGCTTGAACCCCTGCCAGTTCAGCTCCCATCCTGTTCTCAGGTTGTAAACACAGACCTGATTTTCAATGATTGGTTTGATTGTTCTTTGATCTGTTCATGGGTGTTCAGCAGGTTGTGCCACTGCATTCAGTGTAGCGCAATGGGCTTTTCACCATGCACAGTCTCACACAGCCCAGTTGCGTTCTCCTACGCTCTCATCCTTGTTCTGCTCAGCAGGCAAATGTTTAAATTGACAAGTTAGATCACTCACAAATTGTAATAATTGGTCATTAACAAGTGCTGTTTCAATCAAATACTACCCTTCAGTGTTCATCTAAGTAATCCTTAGTGATGCTAAGAGCCATTGATAAGTTTGAATCGATTCGGCAGCCTCTTTCAGCATGCACAGTTTTGGGAAAACCCACTGCAAATCGGTTCGGCAAGCGCTCAAAGCTGCTCAGTTTGAATTGAACAGACCGAGTGACTGGCTCACGTCTCATCACCACCTACAAACACAGTTAAGTTTGACAGGTGAATGTGTTTGCGGCACAATTTGCAGCAAGCCTGATTCATTAAATTGTCCAAATGGGGGTACAGCCTGGTAATCATACGTAGCCTCCCTTGGAGGAGGAGATAGGTACAAATGAATAATGATAATTCAAGAGCCTTCCTTTTGCCTTCAGTTGGTAGGGAATCTTGGAGCAGGTCATTGAGACAAGCTGGTTTCTTGAGCAAACTTGGAAAGTCACCTAACTTTGCTCTTGGGACTTGGCAGTTGAGAAATGTATAACGTTCTGGTTACCTTCAGTACAGGAGCTTTACCTTGAATGGCAGCCCTTTGGGTGCTCATTTAAACTTGACACATCCTTGGATTCCCTAGCCATCTTGTGGAGTGTATGCAGGCAGTAATCAGAAATAAACTTGCAGCAGCAACAGCTCTGATGATCACCCTCAGGGTTCATCTTTTTCCCCATGTCTACTTGATAATCTATTAATTATGGCTCAAACTTTAAGCTCTGCGCTACAGAAGATCATTAATCATAGATATAATTTAATGACAGCAGGGTCATGTTCCACTAACTAAGTACACCTTGTTTGCCTCAAAATGCTAATCGCTTCTCTGCAACATTAATGAGGGACAATTGATATTAAGCCTAATAATTGTGTGTCGTCTACTTAACAGTTTTATTCATATAAACTGGATATTTGGGTTATGCCTAAACACAATGAAAATCTAATTATGTAAAACATACATCTAGATACTAGTCTAACAAAAATCTCTATTTCTGAAGATAGAAAAGATAACTAAGGTGATTCTTTAGAGGAAAACCAGCATTAATTTGAACTTCTTCATATACATGACTTGTTTTGTGAGCTCTGTTCTACCACTAGGAACCCACACCAGTACCTCAGGAGTAAGAGATGGTCTAGGTCAGTGGTCGGCAAACTCATTAGTCAACAGAGCCAAATATCAACAGTACAACGATTGAGATTTCTTTTGAGAGCCAAAACGCCTTTTAACAACCATTCATTCACGGGGATTTTGCCTTGGATTTGCCGCTCTCTAGATGCACATTTTCCCCATCTTCATTCTCAAAACTCTGCAGGGGGGCTTATTGTTGAGTTTTGAGAATCTGGATGGGGAAAATGTGCATCTGAGTGGCAAATCCAAGGCAAAAACCTCCCATTCATAAATGGCCAATAGCCCCCCATGCAGAGTTTTAAGAATCTGGATGGGGAAAATGTGCATCTGAGTGGCAAATCCAAGGCAAAACCTCCCAGGCATAAATGGCCAATAACACCCCCCCCCCATGCAGAGTTTTGAGAATCTGGATGGGGAAAATGTGCATCTGAGTGGCAAATCCAAGGCAAAACCTCCCATTCATAAATGGCCAATAACCCCCCATGCAGAGTTTTGAGAATCTGGATGGGGAAAATGTGCATGTAGAGAGTACAAATCCCAAAAAGAGAGTACAAATGAATCAAACATGGCTTCGCCCCCAAGGCCCCGACCCCCGACCTCCTTCTCCTCCTCCTCCTCATCAACACACAAACACACACGAAGCTGCCTTATACTGAATCAGACCCTTGGTCCATCAAAGTCAGTCTTGTCTACTCAAGACAGGCAGCGGCTCTCCAGGGTCTCCGGCATTAGAGGGTCTTTCACATCACCTACTTGCCTGGTCCCTTTAACTGGAGATGCCGGGGATTGAACCTGGGACCTTCTGCATGGCAAGCAGATGCTCTACCACTGAGCCACGGTCCTTCCCCAGTCATAACTATTATAAAAACAGAGACACTTAAGCATTTGGAACGAACCCCTCTCCTTCTGATGACCGCTTCTCGCAGACTAAGATCCTGCACCTGCTTACTCGGGAGTAAGCCTAATGGAGGCTCACCGATAAACTGAGGAGTCGCTCTGAGGGCAGAAAGGAGGCGTGCCCCTGCACCACGAGGAGCCCCACCGAAGGCTCCAGAGGAGCCCAGATAAAGCAAACTAGGTTGGGGAGAGGGAGGCCACCTCGGTTTCTGCAGCCCCACCCAGGAAAACCTTCGGGGGGGCAACAGGCGGGCAGGCAAAGCCATCTCTTCTTCGCCGCCCTCCCACCTTTCCCCCGGGGGGCTCAGCGGCTCCCCTTCCCCGCGCACGGCTCAACCGCACCACCGCGGCACCCACCTCATCCTCCCCTGGCAAAAACGCTTCGGCTGCCCAGACCGGGGCGAACTTCTCCAGCACGTCGGCGTCCCCGGCTTCTTTCCTCCTCCTCTCTTACCCCTCGGAGCAGGAGCTCTGGATATCAGACTCCTCCTCCTCCTCGCTGCTGCCTGGGCTCCTTCCTTCCTTCCATCCCCAGCCGGCGTGCCGTCTGCCCGTCCGTCCCTCCTCAGCGCCTCGGCCTCCTCCGCCAGCCAAAACCAGCGGGAAAAATCCCGCCCACTGATTGGCTGCCACAGCCCGCCTTGGCACTGCCAGCCCTCGAGTGCCGCATGAGGGGAGGGAAAGGGGGGGAGGAGGAGGGCGCTTTCCAGAGCCGCACTCAAGGCGCCAAAGAGCCGCATGTGGCTCACGAGCCGTGGTTTGCCGACCACTGGTCTAGGTTTTACTCCATTCCGGATGCTTCTACATGATGAGTTTCTGCCCTGTCCTGGAATGTTTACAACCCTTCCCTGCATTAGATGATATTATCACATGACATCCTGCTCTTCTGCTTTGTGTCAATGCCAGCCAATGGGAAGGAGAGGAGGACAAAGAGACTTTCAGATCTGGTCCTTGTAACAAATAAGTTCTACACCCCTGCCCTACAGGGTCTCCATAAGTCAGCTATGATTTGACGGCACAGAAAAATAGTACCAAGGGCAGAAAAATAACTGATACAAATAAATAATTGTAGATAAGCTTGCCAGAGAAGTATCAGACTTGAGAAGGGAAGAATAGCAGGCTCACAATGCCTCTTAAACACACTTTCTTGGAAGGATGTTCCACTGATTTCAGTGGAATTTTATGCTAAATAGATGGTACTGCCAGCTAAAAACATCAGGCAAATCCAACATGAATAGCCCCTAGGAGGATAAATAAATAATAAATAAATTTTATTTGTGCCTAGTATGCCAGATAAAAACCTTAGGAGGATAGAATTGAATTTTATTTGCATCCCGCCTTCCCCTGGCAAACCCAGGATCAGGGCGGCTAACAACACAAGTATTATATACATAAAACAATTCAAAACATTTTAAAACAACACTGAAGTGATCAATTTATCTATAAATCAATGGCGCCATATTTAATTTCCCTTCGAGGAGAGATGTTGTGTTGGCGACTGTCACTCCACCATCTAGCTTGATGTCATACTTCAGGGGGGAGGAGATGGATGACATGACCAACACAAGGGTAGGAAAACACATGGGGGAAAGGGAGGGAAAAACAAGAGGAGATAGGAAAAAGGAGGGGTGTCCTGATTGCTGGCAGACCCGAGGGCCAGAGGTGGGTAGCATAGTCAGATAGTGGTCAGAGGGTCAATCTCCAAAGGGTTTGTATTAGAAGCGATGTTCAAATGCCAAGTCAAAGTCCATTCTGAGGTCAAGGCCATGAGAGTCTCAATATCAGAGGCAAAGTCCAAATGCTAAGTCAAGGTCCATTCCAAGATCAAGCCCATAACAGTCTCTGGAGTGATCGAGGTCCAAAGAGAGCACCGAGTGGTGGTAATAAGTTGTTCCCAACCAAAGATTCAAATCAATTTGTATGTTGATATCTGCAACGGCATTATATACCAAGGTCTGGGTTTCTTTAAATGAAGTTTCTTCATTCAACGTGAATGAAAAATCCACACGTATACTCTTTGAAGCCCAACTCCATATAATGCTAAAATGGGAGGCATAATCATAGAATCATAGAGTTGGAAGGGACCGTCAGGGTCACCTAGTCCAACCCCCTGCACAATGCAGGAAATTCACATGAAATTCACAACTACCTCCCCACCCACACCACCAGTGACCCCTCCTCCATGCCCAGAAGATGGCCAACATGCCCTCCCTCTCATGATCTGCCCAAGGTCACAGACTCAGCATTGCTGACAAATGTTTAGTTATGATTGAAGGCTGCTGTGACTGGATGAGTGAAGTGGGTTATGGCTGGCAATAGTCCCAATTGGATTATTGGGAGAACTAGTCCAAGGCAGGAAAGAAATGGAGGCTTACCTCATGTGGGCATGGATTCTGTGTTTGGAAAATGTTAATGCAGCAAGATCTGTTTAGGGCTACCGGCCCAGTGATGAAGTAGTGGTGTTTTTTTAATTAATCATTTGTTGCCCAGATGTTGGGTGAGGGGAAGCTTTTTCCTCGATTAACTGTTAAATGCCAGTGGCTGTGACTGAAACAGGTGCTATCCTGTTTCCTCTTACGCCTCTCTACCATTTGTTTTGGTGAGGGCAAAAACCTGTTTATACAAAACCAAAGCGGCCATTTTCTCCAGGTGAACTGATCTCTGTCGGCTGGAGATCAATTGTAATAGTAGGAGATCTCCAGCCACCACCTGGAGGTTGGCAACCCTAGGGTGGGAGGAGGCTCACAATACTGGTTTTAAAATTGACTTGTATTATGGTTTTTAAATGTTTGTCACCTTGAGGGTCCTAATTGGGCAGAAAGATATGGCACAAGTGTTTTAAATAAAATAAACAATTGCAGAGGGGAAAAGCCCTTGCACCTGATCCTAGCCACCTTTTGTCTTGTGCAGGAAAAAAAAGTAAGCTTGGACTGTCAATTGAAATGCTAGAAGTATCTCTCTGACAAAATCTGGCTCCTCTGATCTATGCTAGAAATCCCAAAGTGCTGCTCTGCCTTTTGAGCAGATCAGCAGGTCCAGGTGGCCGGCAACAGTATCTCAGAAGGTCAAAATGAGTTGAGGAGGTCAGGAGTCAGGAGTCAAATTAAAACTCAAGCCTCAAAGGCAGAATTTCAAAGATTACCTTCTTTAATCAGAATTAGAGGGCCTTCTCCTAAAGGGTTGGGGCCAGTGGGAAGGCATGTGCTTTGTATGCAGAAGGTCCCAATTCAGTCCTGGTTTTGCCACTGGTACTGAGTGACTCCTTTAGGTCAAGATGGATCATTGCTATAGGGGATAAACTAAATAGTTTGGGACTTGCTCCATCAGTACTTTTGCGAATGGGTATGGACCAAGCTAGACTTACTATAAATGAAAGAGTCAAAGACACTGAGCGTCAAACGGATCTCTTGAGATCCCCTGCATTTATAGCACCTCAACATTCCAGGTATATTCTAGCACCAGCTGCATATTTATACTCCCTCGAAAGGAACACACATAGGAGGGCCTATACACTGGCCAGATGTGCAGCCCTACCATCTGCCATACTAGAAAGGAGATTTAAGAAAATTCCCAGGGTGGGGAGACTTTGCCCGTGTAACACAGGGGAGCTGGAAACCATTGAGCATGTATTTTTTAGATATCCCCTTTACAAGTCAGCCTGCTTCAATATTATTGACCCTTTGATTAGGGAAATGGGCTCTGTTGATGAGGGTGAATGGGGCAAAAGGTTTCTGCTGGGAGACAGCTCACCAATCACTACCCAGTCTGCAAAATACTGTGCAGTAGCAGTGAAGCTATATCGCCTCAATGTTCCCTAATCTGTGGAAGTGTAAAATTGGGTGATTACTAATTTTGTTGGCCTTGGTTGTAAACATCTACTCTGTATGGCCAGTTTCTGTTTTAATCTGTTTTATCTGGCATATTAGCTGCAAGTAAAATTTATTTATTTATTATTAGTCCTGGTTGTGCCCAGTTAAGGGATCTTAGGCACCTGATACAGGAAAACACCTTGTTCTGCCTGAGCCCCCAGAGAGCTGCCGCTAGCTGGAGCACAGAAGAACTCTGAGCTTGATGACCTCAGATGAATGGTCCAACTCAATGAAAAGTAATTTCATCTGTTCAGCTGCTTGTTTTGACAGGACACAAAGGACCCAGAATTCTTTAATAATCTGTCATCACATGCTTTCTCAAAAAAAAAAAAAAAAAAAGCCTCCAATATTTGTATTACTTTGTTATTTTTCTCATAGGAGATTCAGGGAATTTGTTCCTACTCCCTTCCAAGTCAGAAGCGTAATTCTGATTGACTTCATTAGCAAAAAGGATGCTGTCTGAATGTGTTATTTACTTTCACTGAACAAATCAGTCATTTAGCAAAGTTTCCATGGGAGACAGGTATTTAAAAGAAATCATATCTAGAGGGATGGTCGTGTTTAATAGGCCCCTTTCCCAACGAGATAAGACCATCTTTTGAACTCAGCAGGACACCACTGTTAACTGCTATTGAAAAACGGTTTGAAACCATCTGATCAATCTGTTGTTTTTGAGTTGTGTTTGAACAAAACTCTTAATTTTAATGTTATCTATCTATCTGTCTCTCTCTCTTTTTGATTTGAATATTAGAACTTGCTGGTCTACAGTATCCAGTACATCTCCTGACAGGTCTTCGAAACATCAATGACATCTTTTAAACAAGTGTTGGGTGATTTTTATTTACTGTTTTAGAACAATTCCCTGAGCAAATTTGGTAGCATATAACAGACCCCCACTCCCAGCAGTGTCTAATAATGACATGACTATGTGAATGAGCTGTTGCAGATCACACACTACAGCCAGAAGACTTATCTGACTTCTCATCAGTTCAAACGCAATGGATCCAGCCAGCTGCAAACAGAGAGGAGTTTGTAGGGTTCATGAGGTCTTCCTCTTTACATTGCATCTCTCTTTGCCCTTGAAAACCTGTTCTGGGAGAGGGGATCACTGGTCACAGTGTTGGACCTGCAATGGTGGTGGAAAGTGCCGTCAAATTGCAGCCAACTTATGGTGACCCCCTAGGGTTTTCAAGGCAAGACAGAAGTGGTTGCCATTGCCCACCTCTGTGTAGAAACCTTAAACTTTCTTGGTGATTTCCCATCCAAGACACTGCTTACCTTCTGAGATATGGCAAGATCAGGCTAACCTAGGCCATCGAGGTCAGGTTGGGAACTGCAAGAGGAAGGGGGAAATTTGTGGAACTCCCCTCCCAATTATTGCAGAAACAGAGCAAGAACTTGTACAAGTGAGTGGGGACAATTTCATGTAACTGCTGCTGTCCCTGAACAGCATCTCATGCCATTTCCAAGAGTTCCTAACCTTCAGGAGTGGCTTTATGCTTTGAGGCAAGGGGTGCCATGGGAAGAGAAAACTAATATGGGAACAGATACTTTTCCTTAGTGAATATTCCTTCTTCCTCAAGAGAGAACATTCAGGCACTTTCGTGGAATATGACTATAAGGACGTAGCGGTGCCTACAGATAACAGCCCTCACTTGTTTACTTCTCTGCAGTGTCTGACGATTGGAGTCATTCTTTCTCTGAACTGCAAGGTCCCATTCAGTTATCTTGGCTAATAGTCCATGATAGACCTTGCTTCATAAATATGTCCAACCCCCTTTTAAATCCTTTTAAGCCAGTGGACTTCACCACATCTTGTGGGACCTAATTCCACAAGTTGTTGAATTCCAACCATTGTGGAATTCCACAAATTACACCCATTGTGTGCAGCAGTACTTTATTTTGTCTATCTTGAACCTACTGCTAGCTAGAGTTGGTTTTTATATGCTGACTTTCTCTACCACTTAAGGAAGAATCAAACCGGCTTACAATCACCTTCCCTTCCCCTCCAGACAACAGATACCCTGTGAAGTAGGTGGGTCTGAGAGAATGTGACTAGCCCAAACCCCCCCAACTAGCTTCATGTGGAGGAGTGGGGAATCAAACCTGGTTCTCCAGATCAGAGTCCACTCTCCAAACCACCATTCTTAACCACCGCACCACACTGCCTCTCCAGTGTGGAGAAGGCTTGCAAGTGGGTTGAGGAAGGCCTCACAGGCAGAAGTGGGGCTGGCGGGAAGGGGGTCATGGTAAGCAAGGGGGAGGACCCCCCCAAATCTCAAACCATCCCTGGACATTTGCTTCATTTCTATTCAAAGCTAATAAATGTATACAATCCATTATACAGTTTATGAGCATCCAGAGGTATTCAGCTCTCTGCTGTTGGAAAGAGAAGGCTAAGCTAGGTAGAACTTGGTCTGATTCTGAAAGCTGGCTTTGTAGTCTTACTTAAATTATCTAATCTGTGTGAAGTGAAGCAGTGCATCACTTCGGTAAGGTCCCTCAGCATAATGTCCCAAACCGCATTAAAAGGTGGCACCAACTAGAAGATCTACTATGCCTGCTCCTATCCACGGTGACAGCAGCTTTCCCTGTTGATCCAGAGAAAAGCAGGATATAAAAAATTTAAATAAATAGGATTCTGTCACCAGGGACTGAGTCTGGCAAGGAGCCTGGCTTTCCCCACACAACGTTATTGTCCACACAGACTGGGCCGCAATTGCTGACTTAGTCACAATAATTCCTGTGTGTTTGCTAAGAGTACTGAAAGCCTTCCCCAGGAAGATAATAGAAACATTAGTAACACTGAACTTCCTAACTCCCAGCCTTCAGAGATGAGAAACTGGGGACCATCATGTTTATTTACTAAACTGTTGCATCCTTGTTTGACTTCTGTTCCCCAGTCAAACGGCGGCGATATAAACCTTTCGCCCACACAAACAGCGTTATCAACTGTCTCTCATATCAGTCCTGTGCAGACTTGAGGCACAACAGATTTATTTAACGATTGAATGGGCACATCAGACAATGGAAGGGGAAAAACAAAGGTCCCGGCCCTCCTTTGGGAGGTGTTCTTGGTGACAGCCCAGCTGATATTGCTATTCAGAGGGCACTGGATGGCCTGATAGAGGAAACTCTCCCCTTCTAGTCAAGTCTGTGCTGGGATGATGACTCAGGACAGCTGTTACTACTGGGATGGTGGCTCCTGCCAGTCTTCTTGACAAAATCACCTTTGCTAATTTTCAGACATTATCCTCGGTGATGTATTCTCACTGATGGTGTAAATCTCATCGGTTCGTATTGTACTGTACTGTGCCGTCCTATTTACATATTGTAATGTCAGGGGATGCGTCTAGCAACTTCCGGCAGACTTTTTCAGAATTACTTCCCCCGCCCCTCAAAAACCCACTTCTATTTAGCGAAAGAACCTTTATTGTGTGATTATCGTCTTCTTTGACATGTCACTAACGAGGGAAAAAATAAAATAAAAGGTCTGAGAAGTGATGTAGCATAACCTATAGAGTTACAAGACTAGAAATCATCAGGAAACAATAATGGTGCTTTATAAAGTTTCAAACTGCAAGACAATGCACTGGTACCAACTGTATCTTCCTTCTCCAAGGAAGAATGTGGGGGAAATGTCTGGCTTGGATCCTAAGGTGGTGTTCTATCAGTGAAACAGCAGTTCCTCCAAGGGAATGAGGCAAGGGTGATTATTGCTGACCCCTGGCCCTTCTGCAGACTTCCATTTTGCTCCCCTACACTGTTTCTGGGGTCCATTATCCTACATGGGCATAATGGGGGGCACGGAAGGCTACAGTGGGAGGTGCAGGTAGAAAAGTTGCCTTCCTGAATTTCAACTTGACTCATGGCTGCTGAAGATCCAAAGGCATGATTCCATTTAATTAAAATATATCATAATGTGTTTCTCCCGTGCCAAAGTGGAACACACACTGAATACCAGCACAGATTAAAACAATACAACAGCATGGTGGGGTGGTTAGTCTTGGACTAAGATCTTGGAGACCCTGAGTCTTCAATTTCCATGAGGTTTGTTTGGTGACGTTGGGCAAGTCACATTCTCTTAGCCTAACATACCTCACAGAGTTAATGTGATAATAACATGGAAGAGTGGGGATGATGTATGCAATCATGAGCTTCATGGAGAAAGGACGGTATGTGTGTGTGTGTGTGTAAAGTGCCGTCAAGTCGCAGCCGACTTATGGCAATCCCTTTTGGGGGGGGTTTTCATGGCAAGAGACTAACAGAGGTGGTTTGGCAGTGTCTTCCTCTGCACAGCAACCCTGGTATTCCTTGGTGGTCTCCCATCCAAATACTAACCAGGGCTGACCCTGCTTAGCTTCTGAGATCTGACAAGATCAGCCTAGCCTGGGCCATCCAGGTCAGGGCAAAGGACGATATAAAATGTACTAAATAAATACATAAACCAAATCCACAATTCTTAGAAAAGCACAGTAAGGAAGGATGAGCCACAGTATTGCATGCAGAAGGTCCCAGGTTCAATCCCTGGCATCTTCAGTTAAAAGGACCAGGCAATAGGTGATGTAAAGACCTTCACCTAAGACCCCAGAGAGCCACTGCCAGTCTGAGTAGACAGTGTTGACCTTGATGGACCAATGGCCTAACTCCATAAAAGGCAACTTCAGCTTCATCTGTGTTCATGTGTGAATGACAGGGTGACATCACCAGTCACCTTCCCTTGCAATGTTAGTATGATCTTCAGGCTAATACAGATATTTTATTTATTTACAAAATATATTTTTTGCCCTTACAAGAGCCACCAAAGTGGCTAGTAATTTTGAAACATACATAATAAAAGCATATTTTAAAACCATTAAACACAATAAAACAATTAAAAACAGAGTTAAAATACATAAAAAACATAAAACAGCTAGTAAAACATTGGTTAGGAAGGAGGGATCACTGAGGGAATGCTGAACAAAACAAAAGAGTCTTAACTTGCTGGTAGAAGATAGCAACTGATGGGGACAGATGAACCTCCCTGGAAGAAAGTTCCAGAGCTTTGGTGCCATGACTGAGAAGGCCTTCTCCAAGGCCACCTGAAGCAAGGGCTTTAGCTCTGCTAAGCATAATAATACATGTGGAATGATATCCAAATCCAGGAATGAATGGCACACAAATTCCCTCTGCTACTCCATCAGCCACACCCTGCCAGCTCCTGGCTGCTGCTTTTAAGCCTTAATGAGCACCCTGACTTGAATGACCTGCTGCCCCACCTACTCCCAGCTGTTGGCTCCTTGGGTCTCCAGGGTTGTTAGCCCTCCCCATCTTCATCTGGGGCTTGCCTTTCCTTTCCGGGCAGGCTACTCAGAGCTGTTTGTGCATCCTTTCACTTCCAGCCGTGCTTCAAGGCTTTCCTCACAAGGTGCACCTTCTCGTCTTTGGGAAGTGGGCTCTCTCTTTCTCTCTCTGACCCATCCCTGTCACAGTAGCCCTCTCATAGGTTTTGGGTGGAATTTGAACGTGTCCATTTTATCCAATGTTTTTTTTTTTCCAAAACATAAATTGAGAAACAGGTGAAAGACTGTATAATGTCTGTGTTTTATTTGAATTCTTTTGTGGGCTGAAGAATTAAGAAAACAACCCTGAAAGCAGCTTTTTGTTGTTGTAGCAGCATCTTGCAGACACTCTATTTGTATGCAGTGGGTTTTTTTTGTTTTATTGTTGAGGGCATCTTTTTGTGTGTCTGCCACTGATTTGTTAATAATATGCCATTGCCATCTGAAATATGTTCAGCTACACACCACTGGTTCCAGTTCTGCACACAGTAGCAAAAACCTGCGACTTCGGCAATGATTGCAATCTTCTGCTCAGTGAAGAAAGGCCTGGAAGCACAGATTTAGATGTCAAAAAAGATGACAATAATCTTATTAACCTTGAGATTTTCATCCCCTTTGAGTCTTTATATTGCAAAGGATGTAACGTAGCAGGTGGCAGTTGGATTTTTAATGTTTATGCTCATTTAATACCTCCACCTAGGATTATTTTCTTCCTGAAGGGGGAAAAAAGAAAGAAAAAAACAACTAGAAAATAACGAGTAACTTCCAGTTCAGGAAGCTAATGAAATAAATACTCTCTCATGGATCAAAACAAATACACGAGAATATACTTTATCACAAAATACCTTATTGCCATGCTTTGGCTCCAGTCTAGCTGTAGTCACAGGCAGCTGTTGGCTCTGAACCAGGATTCGCGTCCCCATTTGCATCAAAATATTCACTCCGCCAGTTCAGGGCCCCCCGGATAAATATTGAAAACTTCATGGGGAATACATATCCCGATGTGCACCTACACTCCTTTTGGCTGCAAATGTGGAAAGCAGCTTCTGAGCATGGATCTTTTTTTTGCTGAATCAGGTTGATTTTTTTAAAAAAAACTATGCTGCATGGCTAACCAACTATCCCCCTGAACCGCATTAGAGATAGTGGGTAAAGCTCTACCTTTCCCAAAGTGAAACTGAAGTATGTTTTATTGATATAGGGACAAACTGGATATGGATATGACATCTGGAGATTTGTGAGTTGATCTCCCACACTCTTAAAAAAGCAATACTAACATTTCTTTAATAATAACAATAACAACAGCAATCTATGCCCTATTCTCTGAAACAATGGTCAAAAACGCATGGCAGTTTTGTCCCTCGGTTCTCCTGCGAATGTAGCGAATCTCCCCAGGCAACACGCATGGTCGTCACCAGCCTCTGAGATCAACCCACCTCCTCCTGAAACTTCCCTATGTTTTCCTGTTCCTGCCTTGTCCCGACTTAAAAGAAAGCCTCACAGCAGCCGCGGGTGTTTGCCAGTGCATTTCAGCACTCAGGTTGACTCTCAGCCGGGAGAAGCCACTGCCTGTCCCCAGTGGCAGCAGCAGCGGCAGCACCTTTCTGCCCCCGGTCCCCGCTCCTCTCTCTTCCCCTCTCCCCCCACTCCCATGCCCTCATCTGCCTCCCCCCCAGCACCAGCCAGGGTTTCAGCCCATCTTCCAGGAGCCTGCAGCCTGGAGCCCCAATGTCAGAGGTGGAGTGGTGGCGGCTCCTTCCAGTGCCAACATTGCACACTTCTAGCCGTCTCCACCTCCACCTGTTGCCTTTGACAGGTGGAGGCAGCTGGAAATGTGTGATGTTGGCACCGGAAGGAGCCACCCCTGCTCCGCCTCTGACGGTGGGGCTCCAGGCTGCAGGCTGCTGGAAGATGGGCTGAAACCCCCAGCTGGTGCTGGAGGGAGACAGAGGAGAGCGTGGGAGCTGGGGGAGAGGGAGAGAGAGGCTGGTGGTCCAGGGGGTGGAAAGGTGCCCCGGCGGGGAAGGCGCCCCTGTTCATTTGCTTGTCCCTTTCCCCATGCGTTCAATTTTTTGAATTTGGGATTAGAAAGCGTGAGACAGAGCAAGGACAAACAAATGACAACCTAGCCATGCGTTAATGGCCAATGAATAGTAACTGAAGACTTTTATCAGTGTCACAACACTGAAGGAAGGAGGGGGTTAAAAAGAGTATTATTAAGCCATAAATAAGAAGGCAATATTCTGCAGGAAATATGATGTGTTATATAACTGGAAATTTGTTGGATTCAGGCATTCCAATTACACATTAGTTGGTGCCTTTTCACATTTTGTAATGGGAATCACTTGAATATAAAACCATATACACATGTTCTTATCTATTGAGGACTAGCTAGCTGTGCAATATATGTGCTTCATAAATGAATAACCTTTTTTTGTTTCCCATGTATTGTTATGTCTTCTCATTTTTGTTGCTGGTGTTCTCAATTTATTTGGGTTTGTTTTCTTTGGCCATTTATATTCAATTTGTAGCAATTGTTGCAAAAATAGGGGTCAGTTTTAGTATTATTTCTATCAAATTTTGTTTGTGAGAAAAAGAAAGACAATGGTAGTTTTGTCCTGAGTGAGCAGAAGCCATATCAGAAACTGAAATTTTCAAATGGAAACATCTCAGTCACACAACTTCATAGTAGGTCACTCCATGAAGTCATTGTTTAATTGCCAGAGAAAGTTTGTCCAAAGAGAAATGTTTAAAGGGATGTACAAATGCAGAAAGAATTGGGTGCTTTGATTTGTGTTTTAAACATTTGTGTATTTCTTTGTGTCCTAACAATTTAGTGATGTGGTTTGTCATTATGGGCTTGGATTTAAAGACTTTTATAAAGCTTAGGTGATGACCTCAAGTCTTATTGTGTACCATAGGACCCAACATTTCAATGTCAAAAAATTCATCCCAGGTTAGTTGGGTAGCTTGGTGAGGGAGTTCCCCCACTCCTTATACTACACTTACCATTGGTTGTTCAGCCTTTACTGTATCACAGAAGCCATGGCCAAAAACGCATGGTCCCTTAACCCACTTTATTCCCCGTTTCAGCAAGGATCAAATTTACCTGGGCTGGGGGGTGGGGAGCTGTATGCATTACCTTGAAAAGCAGGGACGAAACTGTGCCAGTCAATCCATGTAAACAGAAAGTGCGGGAGACATGAAGTTCCTGTTTAGTTTGGCACACACCCCACGCCAATGGTGACTGGTCGTTTCAAATTGACCAATGAGGGCCTTCCCTGCCCCGGGAAATGACCAATCACCGGGGGCGGGGGTGTTGCAAGCTAAACAGGAACTGTGCACGTCTCCTGCACTTTCTGTTTACATGGATGGATTTGCACACAGTTTCGTCCCTGCTTTTCAAGGTAATGCGTACAGTTTCCCCCCAGCCTGGGTCAATTTGCTCCTGGCTGAAACGGGGAATAAAGTGGGTTAAAGGACCATGCGTTTTTGGCTAATATCAGCTAAAACAGAACAAGTTGTAACTGCAGTTTCAAATAGAGAGGCAAAAGAAAATATAATCAAACGGGTTTATAAAAATATTCCTTCTGTGACTTTGGTTGGTTGCTCCTCTGCAATTGGCTACCTTCTTTCTTGGTGTTTGATTATAGCCTGGTTTTGGCCTCTGCTTCTCAGGAGGTGACAGATTGGCTAAATTAATGTTGAGTAAAATCAGTGAAAGGGAAAATAATGGACGCCACATGATTTATTGCCTTTCATTGAAATCTGCGAGGCAAATTCTGGGTATGCCTTTGTATAGTGTGCAAAAGAAAGGTCTCTGGAACATGACCTGCAGATTCTTTGCGTAAAGTCCTGTTTCCTTAAACAGAAAAGGAAGAAAAGGAAAGGGGGTGGGGGAGATTGAAACTGTGGTTGTTGTTTAAAGTATGCAAATGGAAGTTACGGAGTAACGTTGCTTCATTAGCCGAGTCACTGTTGGCCCAATAAATTATTGAGAATATATATTTTACAGGAAATTGATTTAATTGACACTTTTGTTAGTCACTACAAAATGTGCCTGGCTCATGGCACAGTAGCCAGGAATTTATAAATGAGTTCAGAATGTTGTTCAGGCACCAGAAAATAAACCTCCAAGCTATTTACTACCTCTATGATATATAAAGTTTGCAGTTTTGATTTTGTGTGATTATGTTCAGCAATGGTGACCTTTAGAGGCAACAATATTGAAGTGTAATGAGGAGATGTTTGATCACTGGTCTACAATGAAGAGCTGGAACGATTTCTCCAGTCCTTCCTGGGATTTGTGAAATTCAACTGACAGGCTTTAACCTTTAGACTGCTGAAGTTTCAAAATGTAGACAGATTTGGCCTGCTTTTTATACCTAGTTATGTATATGTGGTTTTCTTTTTAATCCCATGGATTCTTTAAATGATTTTTAAAATGATAAAAATGATATTGGGTCCCACTAGTGGAAGAACCTCTTGTATCCAGGGAAGGAAACTTGCATGGGGGAAGATGTCAATGTAAATGGATCTAACCTATTGACCATAAGATGATGATGATGATGTGTGTGTGTGTGTAAAGTGCCGTCAAGTCGCAGCCGACTTATGGCGACCCCTTTTTGGGAGTTTTCATGGCAAGAGACTAACAGAGGTGGTTTGCCAGTGCCTTCCTCTGCACAGCAACCCTGGTATTCCTTGGTGGTCTCCCATCCAAATACTAACCAGGGCTGACCCTGCTTAGCTTCTGAGATCTGACGAGATCAGGCTATCCTGGGCCATCCAGATCAGGGCCATAAGATGATACCATATACTTAATAACTATAGTGTTTGCTGGGCAATCACTTGCCACTGCCTAGCTTTTAATTAATGACAAAGGAACCCTAATAATATTAATTGCAATACTAAATATCACTGGTGAGTATGGCCCGCTTAGGGACTTCCAAATAAAATGAATAAAATCCAGCAAATGATCGTTCCCTAAACACAAGGGAAAAGCATGTTTCTCATTCCCATCTTTGTTTTCTTGGAAATAAATCTCACTAATTTCACTAAACCTAATCCTAAATGCATGTAGTGTTACAGTCTCAGTCATAACTAACTTTTGATATATTGTGCCTAGTGTGTGTTAGGACTGATGTCCTAACATGATTGTGTACCATAAATTTGATATATCGTGGAAGTAAAGAATAATTTGCGCTAAGAAATATTTCCACACCTGCAAGTAAGCTTTGAACATGGATGGGGTGATCTCCCAGTGAGCAGAGTGTGGGATACACAGACCTAAAGAGCTGGGTTCCTGACTCAGGATCAGACTACATGTTACACTCAGTTGTTTATTTCCGCTCACCGTTTTTAGTAAGATAGAAAGCAGCTTATAATATGGGATCAAGGGTGGGAAGAGGTTTATCGGTAGGCTTGCCAGGCCCCGTAGCTCCACCGCCGGGAGCTTTGCGGGGCTGCGGCTGAGGTGCACGATGTGCCTATGACACTTCCAGGTTTACCCGGAAATGACGCGGGTGCACTAGCAATCTCGGCCGAAACTCTATGAGTTCCAGCTGGTCGGTGGGCAGGCCACTGGATTGGCAA
The DNA here is from genome assembly GCF_029931775.1 of Euleptes europaea. Taxonomy (NCBI): domain Eukaryota; kingdom Metazoa; phylum Chordata; class Lepidosauria; order Squamata; family Sphaerodactylidae; genus Euleptes; species Euleptes europaea. The sequence goes on from NC_079326.1 coordinate 30,684,963, forward strand.
GATTTTACCCGCATTTGGCAACCCTATTTATCGGAATATAGGGTTGCCAGCTCTGGGTTGGGAAATACCTGGAGATTTTGGGAGTGTAGCCTGAGGAGGGCGGGGTTTGGAGAGGGGAGGGACTTCAGTGCCATGGAGTCCAATTGCCAAAGTGGCCATGTTCTCCAGGTGAACGGATCTCTATCAGCTGGAGATCACTTATAATAGTGGGAGATCTCCAGCCACCACCTGGAGGTTGGCAACCCTACTAGAATATCATATTTTCCCCCATAGATGGAAAGGAGCCAGAGGGGCATTTTTTTGCCAGACAAGCGTCTGGGGGAAAGTTTAATAGCTCCACCCCTTACCCTGTTTTTCCCCCACCCCCTCAAAATTCTGCACTTGCACTCAAAAGTTCTGCCTTGGCTTCATCAGTTTCATAGAAACAGACAACATTTCCCCAGTTGTGGGGACGTTTGGTATTCAAGGAGCCTACCCAGGACAAGGAGTAGTATGACCATGCATGTGATATCAAGATAGTGTTATTGGGTGGGGAAAGTTAATTTGCCCTTGGATGTGCACAACAGATATTGGATGAGCAACAACACTAGCCAAAAGTAATCAACCAAAGTGTATTGGTTTAGCTTTCAATACTATTCAGTAGTTGAAAAAGCAGAAGAAGAACTTCACATCAGTTTTATTTAACCAGTAGATGTTTAGTACTTGTAGTTTTGGTTGATAATGTGAGGCCTTACAGAAGTGATCTTATCTTTACACGAACAACTCTGAAGCATTTGGTCTTATTTTCATTGAAGAGATTGCATATTTTTATGGAGCACAGTTCTATGCACTAGTGCTGATAAAATACTATCCCAGTCCAAAAGAAGTTATAAAAAGATGACAGATAAAATATGTTGCATTGAGAAAACAACTATTTTTAAAGCTATTATAATTTTTTTTTGCTGGATGATCATTGAGTGTTTAAGTATCAAGAGTCTTGCACTTCAACAATAATGATATTACTTCAACAAAAATGATATTATATAAAATCCTCTGAGGAAAAGGCTAGGGTCAGTGAAACAAAGCTGTTTAGAACAAAACCATTCATGTAGAACTTGTTTTACATTCCACTGTCATTAGTTCAAAAAACCATACATTAAAATGGCTTTCATATTGACCTGGTGTAAACTGATGTAGCCTTCCTGCTAGCAGAAAAAGGTATGGTGTTTTCTGTAAAGTGTAGTCTCTTCAAGATGTTATGGGAATGCTATGAGAGCTGTTGCAAATTTAAACATACCCAAATAGGCAGGGCAGATTGCATGGGAATTTACTATGGATCGGCTCCCTTCCTTTCAAGGGCTGAGCTGATTTCGTTGGAAGGAGCCATGTCATGTCTACCCCTCTTGCAAATGACTGGAGGTTTTAAAATCATTTTATGGTAGCACTGTGGGATGAATCCATGGAAAAGTAGGGGATTAATAGAATCATAGAGTTGGAAGGGACCACCAGGGTCATCTAGTCCAACCCCTGCACAATGCAGGAAATTCCAAACTACCTCCCCCCCACACCCCCAGTGACCCATACTCCATGCCCAGAAGATGGCCAAGGTGTCCTCCCTCTGCCTAAGGTTATAGAATCAGCATTGCTGACAGATGGCCATCTAGCCTCTTCTTAAAAATCTCCAGGGAAGGAGAGCTTACCACCTCCCAAGGAAGCCTGTTCCACTGAGGAACCACTCTATCTGTTAGAAAATTCTTCCTAATGCCTAGAAATGTCTAATAGATTTATTTACTGCATCAGTCGGACACAATGAGTAGATGCTGCAGAATCAAGCTTACCTAGTCACACTGTTGTACCTATGAAATATTTTGAGTTGGACATATGTTCCTAATGTTCATGGTAGCCTTCAGTGTCCAATAGATCAGTGTTATTCGAATATTTTTTCAAGTACTCCTTTCCATATTCACTTGATGCTGAGCAACTACCATTGATCAGGTACAGAACCATAGCACACAATTATTTGGGACGATACCATCCATTCACTAAACACAGCCCAGTAGTCAGTATCTGCTCATTGTAGGGAAAGAGCTGTAGTCAGACATGCTTGTTCACCATTGCTACCTTTCTCACTGAGGATGGTCCTCCTGGGACATGTTCCCCAGGGTTTCCTGGAACACAGTTTATACATCTGTTTCAGGTTTGACTGTGTATCTGATAAAATAACATTTTATCTGTTAAACAATTTATTATTTAAAATATTTATATCTAATTTTCCTCCTCTGACAAAGGTAGCCTTGACTATCGGGAGCTTATATTTGAGAGTCATAACTCATACCCTGAAAATGTTGTTGATCTCCAAGGTGCTACCGGACTCCAATCTAGTTATTGTACTTTAGTAATCTATCAAATACTGATTTTAAGAAAAGCTCCCCAAGGCTTCCTGGTAATGTGGGGTGGGGATGGCAGCCATGGGGGGCTGAGGAAAGGAAAGTGCGGGGAGAACTGCTGTGTGGCCACCCCATTGGTACTGTGACTGTCTCTGTATTTGCATCAGCAAGGAGAGCTATGCAGCAAGGAGAGAGCATCCATGTGGACGTAGCCTTTGATTACAAAACCAGCAATTGTAAGCTCTAACGCACAGACACCCAACTTGTCCTTCACGAAGATAGTTTCGGAGGGTAGCCACGTTGGTCTGCAGTACAACAGCTAGATTCGAGTCCAGTAGCCCCTTAGAGACCAAAAAGATTTTCACAGTATCAGTTTTGCCTCTCGAAAGCTCACACCCATCTTCAAGTATCTGAGGGGCCATCCTATAGGGGATGGTGCAGAGTTGTTCTCTGTTGCCCCAGAAGGTTGGATCGGAAACTACAGATTTAAATTAAATCAAAAGAGTTTTTGGCTACACATTAGGAAGAACTTCCTGTCAGAGCGGTTCATCAGTGGAACAGGCTTCCTCGGGAGGTGGTAGGCTCTCCTTCTTTGGAGCATTTTAAGCAGGGCTATGCTGAATCTGTAAATTTAGGCGGATCTCGAGAGGGAGGGCAGGAAGGAACGAGTCAGTGCTCAGCTCTCGTGGCCCTTTGTTACATTACCAGGGCAATGCTGATCTCCACTTTGGGGTCAGGAAGTCATTTTTACTCCAGATTTGCCAGGGATCCTGGAGGTTTTTTTGCCTTCCTCTGGGCATAGAGCAGGGGTCACTGGGGGAGTGGGGGGGGGGAAGGTAGTTATAAATTTCCTGCGTTGTACAGGGGGTTGGATTAGATGATCCTTGAGGTCCCTTCCAGCTCTATGTTTCTACCCTGAAACTCTTATTGGTCTCTAAGCTGCTGCTGGTCTTGAATCCAGCTTGTCCTGTTCACATTTACAGGAGCCTATTGAAGTGCTCCAGAATCCCCAGCCTGCAACAGAAATCTGCACACACATGCATACACAAACAGAGCAGCAGGCTGTATACTTGAGGATTCACTCCTCTATGTTCCCCCTGTTTGGGGGAGCGAACCCATTACCTGTGCAGCTGTTTGAGGAGGGGAAGGAGAGGAAGGTTGTCAGGTGTAATGATTGGCATCCCCTCCATCGGCGTGCTTTTATGCTCGCCAGGCTGAATGTCTTCCCCTCGGCTGTCCTTTTCGGGAGATTTCATAATATCCCATTTAAAGATAGATTATGCAAATACTGTCTCCTTGAACCTGACTCTTTAACTCACATTTTACTGCTCTGCCCCTTCTTTTCTAGTCTAAGAAATCTCTTCATAGTCCCAAATATTATGAATTTCCCTGGCCCAGCAAAGAGGACCACCCAACTCTTATTAGCCGATAAGTGCCCCTACTTGACCGAAGCAGTTGGCGAATATTTGGCAAAAATTTTAACTATGAATCTCTGCACTGACAAGCAATAGCTTGTCTATTGCAAATGATACTTGTGTTTATAACGTATTTTTACTACTGTATTTTATTGAACCCAATAAGCTCTGTATTATCTTAACCTGCTTCTTTTATGCCTTTAAAGGTCTGATATATTGATATATTGATTGAATGATTGGCATGACTGCACAAGCATTCTCTTTTTGAAGGAAAATGAGACAGGATAACAGTGGAGTTATATGTTTGTGTGAGATGTGATTAAAAGCTCAAGAATCTAAGGATACACCCTTTATTCAAAGAGCATCAACAGAGTTGGGAAGAGCCTGTTACCAGCAATCAGATCTACATTGTAGCATTAGTTTTGTCCTTTCTTCTTCCTAGTGGAACAATTAATTCTACCTGGATCTCACACTCCACCATCTCTCTTCCCTGCCGTTCCCTCCCCAAAGTTGCTCGCTGCCCACGGGTGCACAGCCTCGGTTCCCCTTGCCTTTCTTCTCTTTTCAAGAGTGTTGTGACTTGAGGCATTGAGCTTTACCTCCAGCCAAGGCTTTTAACTCTTGGAAAAGTTAAATTGGCGGCAATATCTTTCCCTCATTAATCTGTTACTTTTGGAGGAAAGTAAAAAAAAAAAAAAAAGCTGGCATAACTGCTCAGTCAGAAGTTTTGAGGCGACTGGTGAAAACCTTTCTTTTTCCCCGCCAAGCTTCCTGTTGCCTTGAAGCATGTGGATTTTTAGTCTGCTCCTGCTGCTGTCTTTTAAGTATATTCATTTTCTAAAAATGGTATCTTGTCTGAGTTATCAAAATTTGATTGTAAGCTACGGTATATCATTTTATTTGCTTTGTTGAAGGCTTGGTGGCAGTAAAGAGGGATATAAATTTAAATATAAATGTACTGCATGCAAGGAGATTTTCAATAAGGGTGGTGGGTAGAATCCAACTTTTCCTCACTTTCAGACTTATGGAACCTTTCCCTCTCTGGATCTATCACCCCCACTCACTGACAGGGCAGAGAGATTAAAGGATAAACTACAAAAACTACAATTTAGGGTCTCACTATGAGGAAGACGTGTATACATGAATACATGAAGCTGCCTTCTGATGAATCAGACCCTTGGCCCATCAAAGTCAGTACTGTCTACTCAGACTGGCAGTGGCTCTCCAGGGTCTCAGGTAGATGTCTTTCACATCACCTACTTGCCTAGTCCCTTTAACTGGAGATGCCGCAGACTGAACCTGGGACCTTCTGCATGCCAAGCAGAGGCTCTACCACTGAGCCACAGCCCCTCCTGTTCTGTTGTCTTGGCACCTTCACCTTTGTATATATGCAAAATAAATTTTCATATTTATATTTTCAGTGTCCTTTCTGTCAGGATAGTTTTTATCATACCTGTCAGACCAGATAATCCATGATCTGGAAGTGAGGCCAGATGACATCCTCCTCCCTGGTATGTTAATCCATTCCCACTTGGCCCATTTCTGTCTGTTAATCCATTCCCACTTGGCCCATTTCTGTCTAGCAGCAGAACTTCCCACAACTGCACTTCCCACAAAGCCAGGCCCAGAATGAACTGCAATACCTGGCTATAGGAGCAGCAGCTTCTAGGTTTGAACTCTTTCTTTCTTTTCAGCTGCTGGGTTGCTTTCGAAGGATTGAGGCCACAGGGATTCACTCCTTTGGGTCACCACTTTCAGAAACATATGAGAACCATAGCTAGGGTTGCCAGGTCCCTCTTCGCCACTGGCGGGAGGTTTTTGGGGCGGGGCCTGAGGAGGGCAGGGTTTGGGGAGGGGAGGGACTTTGATGCCACAGAGTCCAATTGCCAAAGTGGTCATTTTCTCCAGGTGAACTGATCTCTATCGTCTGGAGATCAGTTGTAATAGCAGGAGATCTCCAACTAGTGGGTGGCCATTACGGACACACATTCTCTGTTGCGATATCTCGCTTAAGGAACATCCTTCTCAAAAACCCTCTATCTGAGACAATGTTTATTCATATTCCAGTAGCAGGTTAAGATGTGGTTGGTTGCTCAGGCATTTTGGTTGTGATTATTTTTTATTTGATTTAGCATGTGCTTCTTGTTTTTGGCTGTTTTACTTCTATTTTTACTACTGTGATTTTTCAAAATTGGTCTCTATTTTAATTACTTTTATTGCTGTTGGCTTGGCTCCTGCCTAAAAGCTCCATGGGCAGAAGAGGGGTGGTGATTTTTGCCTTCCGCTGTCCCTCCTCCTGTTGTGATCTCCAACTCCTCCTCCCAGCTATTTCTGGAGGTCCCCTGCCTACCAGAATCAGCATTTTGGGAGGCATTGGCAGATGTGGTGGGAAGGGAGAGTTGGGGAAACTGCATTCCACAAATTGTAGATAGGATCCAAGCCATTATCTCATGCTGTAATTGAAATGTCTTGAATTTTAATGGGTTTGTTTTATTGTACAGGTTTAAGTTTCTTTCTTTCTTTCTTTCTTTCTTTCTTTCTTTCTTTCTTTCTTTCTTTCTTTCTTTCTTTCTTTCTTTCTTTCTTTCTTTCTTTCTTTCTTTCTTTCTTTCTCTGTAGTTGAAAATTGCTTTGGGAATTTTTTGTTACCCATGGTATACAAATGTATTAAACAAATATGTGTGTCTATTTATGTCATGAATATGCTGTTCAGTTGGTTTCTTATTTATTTATTTAGAAAATTTTATGGCACCTCTCCAGAAAACTGCTCAAGGCAGCTCACAAAGAAAAACCGCGCTGTAAACCTCTAACTATCACCCCCACCAAAATTTGCAATATTAAAACAGGCATTAAAAACAAC